>NC_079896.1:22845721-23145721 GCF_024868665.1 Triplophysa rosa | reverse complement strand
ATTCAGCTGAACTACTTTAACTTGACACGCTATCTTAAAAATGCAGCTCTCATGGTGGAAGATGCGATGAATCAAAAAAAGACTCAATAAAAATAAAACTGACTGAATGGCAAATTGCGCTATTATTTTTATGAACGAAATTTACCGCCTGTGAGATTCTAAAGTGTGTGGATTAAAGAAACGGCTCTGGACCAAAAGGGTTAAGACCCCCGATACAGAAAAAAAGACCTTTTAGTAACGAATTTGATACAGAATGTGATAACCATTCCAGACTTTAAAATGGAAAAAAACGTTGGGTTTTTATGTCTGGTAGCTTTGAGATGTTTTACACACTTTTTTCTTCCTAGAAAACAGTCCAAAAACATTAATGACATCATCTTGCACTCATGGGATTTTCCAAGTGATTGTGCAATAAATTGCAATAAATGAGAATGTTCCTCGCCCAAAACAAACTTCTTACTAGAAACAGCAGGAAACAGAACCTTTCACAGCTGTGATACAAATTAACGTCTTACCTTGAAGTGGTGTACAGTGTTGCTGTCGGTGTATTTGGGTATGTGGAGGAAGATGAGAAGGTTCTGACGAAGATAGTGAGTGACAGCCTGGATCCACGGCACGCAGTACTGAGGCAGGCAGAACTCGATCACTTCTGTAGCCGGAGAGCCTGGAGGCTGAATGAACTGTGAACAAGATGAAATGCTGGAATTAAACGATTTCATAAATAATGTAATAAACAGGAGCAACTGCCAGAGACTTACTAACTAACTAGACGTATTTTTCTTAAAGTCAGGTGGCGGGGAAAGCACGGCAGCTGTGTATTAACAGTGGCAACCGTGTATTGTTATGGGAACAAATTGACAACGGCAGGAGATGTAAATAACTTGTCTGGACACTGGATTAGATACATGTGGCGATTATCACAACAAGGAGTCTTGGATCAGTAGCAAATGATCCTTTTCCATTTAAAAACAGTAGCTCTACTTAGCGAATTTCCAGGAAAGCCTCTTTTGCATTTAGACTGCTGAGTCAAAAGAGCCCTCAAGGAAGTTTGTTGGCCCATTTTATCAATCGCAAAGGCAAAACAAGTCTACAACAAACCACACAGATTAAATACTCAAATATAGCACAGTGTTCAAAAAGGCACAACTAGACCCTGTTATACACTAAATAAAATAAACTGTGATTGGCAGTTTTTCCAGTCCTTGTGGGCAGATTTGGGCAAAAACAAGCTGTGAAGTGGACCAGACACTACGACGATGGTCACATGCCTGGCTCTGCAAGGCTAGACGACTGTAAATAATCTGTCTAATCTGTCAATTTTGCATAATGTAGGATAAAGAACTCAAAAGAGACCCAAAGAGAGAAAAACAGCAGAAATCACCTCCACATCTGCAGGCGTCAGTTTGCAGTTTCTGACCAGCATGACGGTGATGATGTCCAGCGTGGCCTCATCCAAACGCTTCCTGAGAACCTTGACCAGTTCGTCTGTGATCTCTGGACCTGTCGATCACACATCAGAGACAAACACGATTAACACACTTTCCTGAATGTATTAATCTGTTTTCATCAACATAAAAGGCTCAAATAACTTTTTGATGACGTCACCCACCACCCTTTAACCAGAGCCATTGAGAGAGGGAGAGTCGCGTCAACTCCGTTGACTCCAATGGAACAGTTTTTTCACCGCAATGGCGGTTCATGGAGGCTCTCAATAGTTCCCGGAAGTTACTAGTTACGCATGGAGCTGCGACTAAACAGACCAACTGAGGTCAACTTCTAACCCATTTAAAGACGAAAGCCATTTAATGAATACAAAAATGAAAGAAATAAAGCATTTAAAGAGAAAACATAACTTCCTGGAACTATCTGAAGGCTCCATGAATCACGTGACGCTCCAGCGTTTTGGACTTCCGTTGGCAGAACTCTCTCTCTCAATGGCTCTGCCTTTAACTAACTATCATAGAACCTTTTTTACCCTATAATCTTTTTCTAATTTGGAAAATCATACACGTTTTCGTTCAGAAATGTGTCGCATTACAGAATTAAACTAGGAAAACTATTTATAAATGAAGCCAATCTACAGAATTTCCCACAGTGGTGCAAGATAAACCCGGAAACCTCCAACCTTCCAAACAGAACCTCATTTAAGAAAACAGACAAAAGATTAAATCTGAACGAGATCTCTGTGGTAACACAGCAAATAAAATCAAAACGTTTATAGGAATGAGGTGACATCATGGCCCTAGTGTCTTCAGACTGGACACAGAGCAACAGCGCCCCCTATCCGCTTCAAACGGAAACGCAGGTGCTAGAAAATGACGTTGGATAGTCCAAAGAGCTCTGATTTTGCCCAACATCAATGCAGTATCTTTATTCGCATATTCTTATTTATGTGATGAAATGAATATCACGGAATCAAGCTAAATATCAACATCATTGTCTGTTAAATATAAGCTGTGAACACAGAATATTTATTCTACACTTCGCTATTTATACTACAAAACATGCAGCTGAATCCAAAGCAACAACAGACATCATTCCCTCAAATTTGATTTCAATAATTCATTATTTTTTCCATAAAACTTCTATAAATGTGTATTGAATATAAAGTGCTATATAAATAAAGGTGACTTGACTAAACACCCGCAATCCAGCCAGGCCGTAAAGTCACCAAGTCATCATTTATTTCAATGTCAATACGCCCCTTACATTAATTTAACTCATTATAGACATTAGATACTATTCATGCACTTCTACACAATTTTACTGGCACAATTAACACTTCTCTCAACTAGCAGGAGGTAAACATAATTTTATTATAAAGAGTTTGTGTACATTTAGCACATGATCGATTTCACATTTTGCATTTTAGGACGATTCAGATGCCTGGATTGCAGTGTGATCTGATTCTGTTTTCAACCTACAACATTCAGATCTCACACGCAGGGTAGAAAATTGTGCCGTACAAAAAGGCGTTTAGCACTTATTGGAAAAATGCGATTGATGCCATTATCTGATCTGCATAATTCTTTTAGCAAAATTGGCCGCTAAAATAAAGCAGACTAAAAATGAACCGCACTATTAGCGGACGCAATTTTATTCGGAGTGAATTCCAAGCACGTTCTCTCTCACCTGCAGTCCCCACGCCGTGGACCAGCAGCAAAATGTGTTTGTCCACCTGTCCAACCGGCCTTGAGCCTTCCAGAGATGAGCGCGGACCCTGTGAGTACAAGATGCATTCATGTAACGTGCCATAAACACACACACGTGCTGAAATACAAACATAACACACATCACAGCAGGCTCTTGGGAAAGCATTCTACGACCTCAGTCTATAAACACATAATTCCTCGGATCTTCCATTTCTATAACTCATCTCTTCAGAATGTGGCTCATAAACACAAGGACAGGTCGGTGCTTTGTAAGCAGCAGGTAAATCATTCACTCTAGATGGGGACCACAGCCCTAATGGCTCCTGAGGGCTCCAGTTGCCTAAAGCGTAATGAGAAGTGACGGTACGTGAATGTTACCGTGAGGTCCTCAGAGCCCAACGGCTCCTGGCTACGTGCCAGACCCACGGAGCGAGACACGTGCATGTTTCCGTCCAGATCGCAGTACTTCCCTGTCTGACAGGTCTCGGAGAGTCTGTGGAGAACGACGCCAGTGACAAGGAGGTTAACATCATGACAAGAATCCAAAAACGATCACAGTACGTGTACAATACGGTTAGACAGGATGATGGAAGTCACATAGAGATGGAGTTTGGACAGATATACACCCATGGGAAAAAATGAAGAGACTTTTTTAAGAAATGAAGACATTTTCATTGAGTCATCTAGTATTTCTAGATGTATCGTGGTCATTCTAGTCCAGTGTCTGTTGATTTTAACAAAACCAAACCTCAGGAGTGACAAAGTCATCCATCAGCAATGTGAAAGACTGTGATAAAAATCGAGGTTATCACTTAAGAATTCATTTTTAAAATTTTGCTAAAAACGTACAAATATTATTGTTGTATTGCTTAAAAGTGAATATGAACTTGTTTTCTTTGCAGTATTTGAGGTCTGAAAAAAACCCAGAGCAACTTTTCTTTTACTTTGTCCTGTTTCTCCACTTTTCTTTTTTTTGCAAATAAATGCAAAAGTAAATCTTTTTATTTGAAATATGGGAAAAATATTGAAACAAAATAAAACAAAAATGATCATTTTAGCTAAACATATACCTATAAATAGTAAATTCCTAAAAACTAAAACAAATTTTGAAATGGTCTCCGAATTTTTTCCTCGGCTGTACACTAACGTTCAAAAGTTTACAGTTACTTGTGTGAAACGGTTTTTAGAAACGTTTGATCCAAAAACATGTGTATTTAAGTGTGGAAAAAGAAAATAATTGTAACAACACATTTAATCTGAACAAACCAACAAAAACTGTTTTGAAATAGATGACTTGGATGAAATAATAAAGAAAAAGAAGCCAATAAGAGCCCAGAAGAGATGGGATTCGTAATATTTTCCCAAGGTGAGAACTCACAAAACTGGTTGATAAAATGCCAAGAGTACATTTACACTAATTCAAGGCTTTGAAGATGCTAAAATATTTATAAGAATCAATATTTTTTTATTTTATTTTTGTGTTTACAATTATTCTATAATAAATAAAATAAATAAAAAATGAGTCACGTATGACCCACATTAGTTGATCAGTAATAAATAGATACTGTATTGAGAAGTTGTAACTCACCGGAGATAGAAAACCGATTTGGTGGATCGTTCTTGATATACAAACATGTTTTTGCGGTTGACCACACAAAAGGCATTCAGAACCGAGCGTAGAGCTTGGATAGCTGAAAGAGAAAAAATGATTTAGTAAAACTGTGCAGTGTAAAAAAATTATAATTTAAAACTTTGATCCAAAAGCTACCTTACATTTTTAACTTAATTGAAATTAGCTTTACATGTAATTTATATTTAAACATAAACTAACTTTTATATTAAACTTCGTAAAACTTTATTTGAAACGTTTGTATTTTATAAAAGGGCTGTTCAATGATTAATCGCATCCAGATTAAAAGTTTGTGTTTACATTATATATGTCTGTGCTCTGTGCATATGATTTTTGTATTTATGAACACAAAAACGTACACCTACATGTATATATTTAAGAAAAATATGAAAATAAATAAATGTTAATATATATAATTTGAATTTGAATATTTCCCAGATATACACATATATGTGTGTACGTGTTTATAAATACAAAATAAATATGCACATTATGTAAACACAAGCTTTTAATCTGGATGCGATTAATCGCGATTATTTATTAAACAGATCTATTTTATAATACATTTTTACATCGTGTGTGCACGGAAGGTGTAAATGTATGTCCATCGGTAACTGGGAGTAGCCGATTGGTTGCGTCACCTACCTCTGGACACGCCCATGTTAGGCCCCATCTTGAGACGTGGGTGAATATAAATGACGGTGCTCCAAACCACGTCGCACGCAAAGTAACCGGGTATGAAGTGCATGGTGGCGGCGAGGTAGTCCCGCGGCTGATAGCTCTCATCTGCGTTGTAGTCTGAGGCAAACAAAAGGGGCAATTACGAGGATAAAGCCTTTCATTTGAACACTTTTATAACAAAAAGAGATTAAGAGGATTATCTGAATTCAACAGGCCTGCAGCGCACCTCAACTTGTACAACACAATAGAAGCATTTGGAAATTCGTCTCTGCGGCGTTCAGGATAAAATGCATTTGCACAGTTGGAGGCGTAACAATTGGCGATATTAGGACATTAGCAGTAATTCACGGCTATAAAACTGAAAAGTAAATGAGACGACTCTTCAGACCCGCACAGCTGCCAAAAACCTCTCACTAACCTTGAAATGAACTTCCTGTAGTTTTGTGTGTGTTTTTACAGTGTAAGTGGAAATAAACGGTGCTCAGATTTATAGCTCAATGCCATAAAAGCAACAAAGAGATTATATCTGAAAGTGTGCATGGCGTGTCATGCATGTGCGCTTATGAACGGCTGCGATGCAGACGCCTGATGGGTTCCGTACCGTCAGAGTTGGTCATTCGAGGCCTGTAGAGAGACTCATGTTTCCAGATGTCTTCCTCGCTCTCAGCCACCAGGAGTGAGTGACACACGTGACTATCATGCAGGTCCTGCAGTAGGAGGCGCTGTGGAGCAGGAAGTTAGAAGGTTAGGTTACATGGTTAAAGGGATAGTTCTCGCTAAATTCAAAATTGATTCATCATTTATTCATCCTCATGTTGTTAAAAACCTGTATATGATCCTTTCTTCTGTGGAACACTAAATATGTTTTGAGCAACGTCTCAGTGGTTTTGTGTCTATACAATGGAAGTCAATGTTTTTGGTTCAACATTCTTCAAAATATCTTCTTTTGTGTTCTGCAGAAGAAAGTCAAGCTGAGAAGAGAGCTGACAGTAAACTCTTTGTACCTGGTTGACGATTCTGCACATTTCTCCGATCCTCCTCACCACCAGCTGATGAAGACGCAGGAACTCTGGGATCTCCTCCTCCTCTTCCTCCTCCTTATCTCTGTTGAAGCTCCTGCCGGCACAAGACGAACGTCTACAGCTCGAGATTTAATTACAAATCCACCCTTAAAGCTATCATAAACTCTGCAGTGATGATTCAAAGAGTACAAAGCGTCTTAATGCTTACAGCTAGCAATGCAAAACTTAATTATGTTTGCATGTCTGGGGACAGAAATGTGCAATTTAAGCATTATGAAAAACCTTGGCGTTCTTTTGTTTGCTGTATATTTTTAGAATGCTGGCGTTAACATACAAGGGCGAGAAATCTCAAGGCACACGTTTGCCTTGATGTCTGCACACATAAATCCGAAAAACAGACACTGTGCAAATGAGCTTACGGGATGGGAATAAAACGAAGACCTGCCAATGGCTGGAGAACCGAGAAAATGTACTGCCCATAAACATTCTGCACAAACCGACAGAAATGTCGCCCTGACAAAGAATGATTTCATTACTTTTGCGCTTGTATATTCGTATGAGGTGTGTTCATCTTGTGTTGCATAAATGTAAATGCAGAAGTGAATTTTCCACTCTGTGTAGGAGTACCTGGCATGCGAAAAGACTTCCACCCTGTCCTCGTGAATCTTAATGATGAGCCAGAAATCAGGCATGAGGGGCGTCTGTCTCTCCTGCTCGTTCATGGTGGGTCCGTCACATTCAGAATCACTGCTGCCTCCATCGTAACCTGAAAACACACGCACACAGATGAGAACCATGGGACATGAGGGTCAGATGTAAATCTGATGAGAGTAAACAGATCTTACCCAGCATATCTGAGTCCAGGCTGCCTTGACTAGACACGATACTCTGAACTCTGCTAGGCCGCATTTTCCAGCTGCCTGCAAGGAACAGATATCAACAGTAAACAAACAGGTGAACATTTTTGTTTATTGCTAAGTATATTATAGGAATGTGTAGGTTCTGATGCCCTCATGCCCAAGTCACTGGATTTGTATAGGTTTTTAGTTTAGGGGCCAGAATTACAGCTTGCGGCAACGCAAACACCTTTTTTAGCATAAAAAAAGACTGTCTGTATTTCCTAAAGACACTAAAAATTAAAAATTAGCGCTGAAAATTCGTGGACACAGCTGTTTTTGCGGCTGACCTTATTGTATATGCATTTGTGGGAGCTTCCTCTTAAGATGCTAACTTTATAGGAGAGTATTTAAATGAATCACGCAATGTGATTTACTAAGGTTTGAGCTCTTTACTGGTATTTGCGGCTTTATTTAACGTATATAAATAATAATATAACAACATAAATCCTGCGCTAATTTGCGCTGCTCTTAGTAGATTGCGTTTGTCATTATAGGAATGGGATATTGCGCCTATGCACTCCAAAAAAAAGGAACTATCGCTCTTGTTAGTTTTACTAAACCCATCCTTGTTCACAGTACATAAAGAATGCAAGTTAACGTAAAGCAAGTTAACTATGTTATTTATACTAAAAATGTAGTACTGTCGGCTTTACTTAACGAGTGTTTGATTGGTCAACTTAACATTGTTGAGAAAACGCAAAACCCTATAATATTGGAGCTATTGAAACAATATAAACATTTTACATTTTACTTAATATAAACAAGTTAAATGAACACGACTGGTTGAGGGGGATTTCCAGTTCCCAGCATGCTTTGCGTAAGTCGACATTTAGGCAGTAAATTTCCAAATTGAGTGTTATTTTAAGTGTTTTTCAGCAAACATAGAGACGTATTTGTGTTTAATGTTCATTTATCTTTGAGATTTAGAAGAGTTTGTTGTTGAGTTTAAGGGTTACCATTGTTTAGAAGAGTGGTACATGTGCTTAGGCTGTGAGAGGTTAAAGCGCGCCTATGATTTGTATTGCATCATTCAATTAACGTTAACTGTGCTAATGCCAGTACTGAGATGTCTCTCATCTGATCTGCTCATTGTGTTTTGACTTACATGCAGTCTACATTTCATTTATGTATGACAACAAAAAGTAGCATTGAGAAGACAAAATATTGAGTTCATTTAAAACTTAAAATTACTGGTACAATCTGAATGGTTTGGATTTACTCAAAAAAGTTTAGCCACCTTTACCTGAATTTCTTTTGTTCATACAACTAAATTGTTAATTGTAGAAACTACTCGGCATATTTGCGTGGAACCACTTGACGCTACTTTTATGTAAATCCATCAAATCATTTTTTTGAGTGCGTTTTTTAATGTGCGCCTTGTTAATAAATCACCCACAGAATTTACCACTTTTTGCGCTCTTGCCCTGTTTAGTCAATCTGGCCCTAAATATCTAAAACTACACCTCCTCTGGTTTGCCGGTCACTCACTGTGTGTGGCAGACTGCACCGACTCGGCCAGACTGGCGGCTGAAGGTGTTTTAGGAGGTGACGTGTGATCAGACGATCGCTCCGTGCTGCTGCCCGTGTGCAGGAGAGTAGCGCCGCTGACTGCGCTCTGAGATGTCTCGGAGAGAGACTCGGCCAGCGTGGGTAGTGGGTCCGAGTAGTTTGGATCCTGCTGCGTGTCTCCTACACGCTCGGCCAGCTGGAGGAAAGCAACAGATATTTATTACAAGACACGACTAGTATTGAATATTCTGAAGTCATTGACAACTAGTGACATCACAGTTAGGGTTAAATGTTAACCTCGGCATCTTTTTTCATTGGTTCTTCACTTTCCGCTCCTCTGTCAGATGTGGAGAGGGCGTCCGATACTCTGGACCCGTCGTCCACCTCAGGACAGGCGTGGGCCTGCTGCGAGTATTCCGCCGTGACATGAGACACCTGTCTGGCAGCCTGGAGTCTGTGAGACCGCTGTCGACTGAGAGACACGTAGTGGAAGTTGTCTTGCTCCACGTTCAGCAGGTACCCGGGAAGCGATAACCTCCTGAACTCCTGCGGAGGCGAGCGTGTGTTATTAAACAGCAGGGAAGAACATAATCTCTTATACGCCACCTGTTCTGGGGCGTCTTATCTACACTAATAGGGGTCATCTCTCGCGTCCAAACCTCTTGAAACTTTTCCAAAGACTGTTCGGGACCAAACACAAACTGCAGAGGAACGGCCTCGCTGTGACACTGCGGCCGGCCGCTGGAACGACACACGTGCTCGGAGACTTTCTGCAGGGTGGAGGAATTGATCACAGAAGAGTGTCGTAGAGCCGAGACGATCTCGTCCTCCAGAAGCCAACGGATCTGAAAAAGGTCAGAGACAGAAAACAATATGAGGAATATTGCCATCCTACTCTTATAATGAGCTGAACTCTCAAATATACTGAAAATCATTCTGAAGTCACACAACAGTCTGAGAAACAAAAGCCATGTGTTTTTAAAGCATTTTCTATTTTAAGTGCGTCTGGTAAGTGCCATATTTAGGATTTGTCAGATCCATAACGGTCCACATTCCTCATGGATGGACACATGCAAATTTAATTAAAATAACCATTTAACGTTCTATGAACAGGCACGCCTTCTTTATTTGTTGGGTAATATTGCTTCTGGTTTGTAGGATTTCTGTGCATTAAAATGCAAAAAGCATGCCGTCTCTCAAAAACTGCGTCATTTATGTTTCATCCATAACACATTTATTTCCCGTTTTTAAAACAGAAAACTTGTGCATGGAGTGGAATTTTTCTGATGTTTAGACTCAAAAACGTTTAGTAAAAAATAAACGGATGGTTTAGTGTATTATATATAATGCAAAATGTCACATCCATAACAATGGAACTGCACGTGTGCTTAATCTTTGCTATAGTAACAGAGTCTCACCTCATCCATGGTGGCTAAAACCGCCATTTTATGAGGAACTGGAAGTTTGGATAGGGGATCTCCAGACATACTGCAGGAAGAAAAGTGGATCAGGTTCAGATTCAGAATTAGGTGACTGTTAAGATATGCCAATCTTCAAATACTTACCCCTCCATACCGACGCCTCTTAGGTCGTCAAGATTTCCCATGAGCTCCTCGTCCGAGCGGTAAGACGACGGCTGTCCAGGAGAGCGATTCAGAGAGATGCTGCTTTCTGAGGTGTACCTGTATGGACCACATTTACATTTGTGCATTTGGCAGAAAAGGAGAAAATGTTGTTTATAGAAATGTTACGTTAGCATACTGTGGCAGGGAAGCTCTCTCGGTTTTTGGAAGCTTCTGGAGCACTGACCTGTTGTGGCAGAAGTCCGGGGGCATGGCCTCTATCTCCAGAGGTAACGTAAGCACAAATATATCAAGAGTCACAGACAACTCATTCAGATCCACAGACTGAAGATTCTCAGCGTTCTCAAGACAGGAAATAACTTCACCTGGAACGAACAACAAACCAATGTTCCTCTAAACACATTACAGCTCTGTGATATACGCAAATAACTGGAGGTCCTACAGGACTGACTGATGTTATTCAAACTAAACCTATTTCATACTCACAGAAAACAAAGAAAAGTTGTGTAAAATAAAAACATTGAAGATTCTACACTGTTTCCAAGTGACAAATCAAATAGGCAAACTAGGCAAACACAGAAAGTCCTTAAATAATTTTTAGGCCAAAAATTTGCAGGCCAAGTATATGCCGCTTATATTTACAAAATGCCATTTACATGAAAAGAAGTAATGCAATCACTACAGAAAAACACACAAAAAAAATACATATCGATATCGTAAATGTGCCATTTTTAATTGTTTCCTCTCTATCACCACATCTGTTTAAAACATAAAATGGCAGATTACTTTACATAATTTTAATGAGGGTTGAAGTGGAATAAGTCAAACCCAAATGTATTTTTATATTATTTTATTTTTATAAAATAATTTAAATATCTTTTTTTATTATATTATTATTTATTGTACATTTTATATTATATTAGCTTCCTGTTGTGGAAAAGATTACACGTTTTTTCATGTAGGCTACCTGCTCAATAACTAAACGTTGCTTATTTTCATCCAAATAAAGATTATTATTTGCAGATTTAAAGGTATAGCATTAAAAACTGCCTGTTTTATTTAAAAAATCTGAGAGAGGGTGATGAAATAATATCAATCATATGCACTACATTAACATACACTAAATAAGAGCTAATATTATAGAAAAAAACAATGGCTGCAATGCTTTACCCAGACAGGTGGGCAGTGTTTGAGTGGGCATGGAGCCGTGGCAGCTCTTCATGTTGACCGAGCAGGTCAGGTGCACAAACAGAGGGGGCATCTCCGGCTGGGGCCCCTCGGGCTCCAGGAGCGAGTCCCCATCCAGAATGCTGAACGAGTCCTCGTCCTGGTTCACCGTGTTGGAGTCAGACGGTGACCCGCCTTCCCCGACTTCCTGTTCAACACTCTCTGCTTTGCCATTCTCACATTCCTGATATTCCACCTCCAAATCCGTGTCGCTTTCTGTGACAATGCAGCAGCCGGACACGTTCTCTGCAGAGATGCAAAAAAAATCATAGTTCAGTTCACCTTAAGTGTTATTTGGATTCAGTCTTCAAGTGTTTACGTGTTCTGAAATGTTAGCATGTATAAGCGGAGCCCTTATACATTATACACTATGTTTTATGTGAATCGATGTTAAAATAAAATCTAAATCTAACCATCTTCTGTAGCTAGTTCAGCATCAGACACTTCACAGTCGTCGCTGGGTCTCCTTTCGCCCTCTTTGTCTGACTCCTCCTGAGTGGATTGTGATAAAAATGTGTTAATGATAATGTCTAACTAAAACAACCTCAACAGTCTTCCTCCAACCATAAAACCAAATAAAGCATTCATGAAAAATGAAGTGCATCAGAACGGTTTAACACACCTCTTTTTTGGAAGATGGAAGGCGGTAAAAGAAATAATGTGGATTGGAAGGCACAGTCTTGAAATACTGAGCGCCAATTTCCATAAATTTATCCTGCAAAAAACAAAACAAAAAGCGAGAATTTGTGACATTGTGAAGCTGTTTTTCTGTATATCTCTCATCAACATTCGTACCTGTATGATTTTGTGCAAATCAGGGTACACCTCACACTTCTGCTGAGACTGAAGGAGAGACAACGGGAATTCTGGGATTTTAGGAGACTTGCGTTCATCCAGTGCCAGAGGGGAAGTGGGAACCGAGAGTTTTCCTCTTGAATCTACCTCACTTACGTCCTCTAGCTCAACACTAAACACAAAATATGTATAAAACAGAAAACCAAAACTACAAGAATAACTAAAAGATCCACAATGCACTGGTACCTGGATGAAGACACGAGCGTGGCTCTGTCGGTTCCATCTTCTCCGATGATGAAGGTTGCGGGACCGTTGGTGGACCTGCTCACGTTGACACAAGCCTGCAGTTCGTGTCTCTCACGGAAAACGCGTATGTGTCCGCAAAGCGTCTGAAGGAAGGAAGTGATGTCGATCTCCTGCAGGGATTCCTCGCAGTAGTCCATCGCCGTCAGTAAGTCCTGAGAGCTCACGCTGTACGACTGCTGCAGGCTGCGATACACACCTGTCAATCAACACACACGCCATTAAAACAATTTTATTGAACATGTTAATAATTCAAAAATTGTATAACCAAAGCTTTAGGTTGATGTAGATAACTGGCGAGAAAGATAGTGATGCTTTCTTTTCCCAAAATAATTCTCAGTTTTTAAATATATTAAATTGTAATATAATTGAAATAATTACAATTTTACATTAGATTCATAATCACAGCAAACAAAGAATACTAAATAGTACTATTAATGCAAATTATTAAAAGTATTAGCTGTAAAGCCTCTAATATCTGTTTTTTAAACACAGCTTTAAAGTTCATTTTCCTATAGCCTAAAATAGTAAAAATACCGTACCAACAAAATGATCATCTTTCTATAAAAATAATCTTCAAGAATAATAAAAAAGAAAAAATGAAAGAAGTTCACTCCGAGGCAGTGCAAGCCATATATTTATGTTTAAAAAGTATATCATTTTTTAGTTTTCTTGTAAAACGACTAATTGTTTCCTGTTTAAGTCCATTACAAGGATAAGAACCCTGGAAAGCTTTCCTCATAAGTCTCAATTTGTTTTCGACAGAAGAAATAAACACACAGACGGCTTGTATAACATGTGGGTGAGTGAATTATCCTGAAATTTTCATTTTAAAGTGAACTACTCCTTTAACTCTAAACAACAACTTATGTAATTATGATAGCTTATGTTTTTCTGAATTACAGCAATAAAAAATCATATTGAGAATGTGTTACAGTAGCAAAAGATTTTACAACGCGCATTATTTTAGGTGTCATATTCTTAATGTATGCATGTGACCTTTGACATAGCTCTGGTAGTAATGTTCTTGCAGCAGACTGCAGTAGTTAGCCAGCTCTTTGTGCTTGTGAGGATGCGCCATGAGCTCCGTCCAGGAGGAGGCGCTACTGCGCTCCTGAGATATAGACCTGCCAAGAGACACACACATACCACATTAGGTCACATTCATCCCAACATCTCCTGTTAGATCACATCCAGACACGAGCCCGACACAGCAAAGAATAGCAGAAGACAGTAAATGACACCCACAAATCAGTTTATCACCCCATATTAGGCTGGACTGCGGTGCCATTGGATCACACTAATCTCAATGGTCCTGAGAATCTTTGAATTGATATGCTAGTGTAACACTCGCTGGGGAATAAGAAGGGAAAATATCAAACCAGTCATGTAGTGATATCAAACATGCTTTAAAGCATGCAAAACAGATTTGCAGCCATAAAGCGACAATATTTAATAATAAACACCACAAGTTTAACAATACAGATGTAAGGAACTCGCCTCACACATTATGACTGATTGTCTTTTTATATCACACCTATGATAAAAAACGATATTCCTACATATGCTGGCAATTCAACAGAACATTCTATATTTGATATCTATGTGGTAATGCCCATTTTGGATCATCTGAAATATCAGTATCTGTATTTCAGAATCTGCTAACAGTTGTATCAGTGAAAGAAAATGTGGTGCAGATAAATTAAAGGCATAGTCCACCCTCAGATTGTTGCAAACCTGTGTACATTTCTTTGTTCTGCTAAACAGAAAGGGAGATATTTGGAAGAATGTCAGTGACCAAACAGATCTCACCTCCCATTGACTCCCATAGCATTTATATTCCCTACTATGGCAGTAAATGTGATCTGTTTGGTTACTAACATTCTTCCAAATATCTTCCTTTGTGTTCAGAAGAACAAAGACATTTATACAGGTTTGCAACAATCTGAGGGTGAGTAAATGATGAGAGAATTTTCATTTTTGGGTGAACTATCTCTTCAAAACCTTTTCATTTCAGAAAAAAGATATATCAGAACAATCCAGGATATGAGGTCCTAAAATCCAATTGAAACAGTACAAGACAAATCTACATCAATGCTAACCGCCAATTGTTTTCCTCCGGTTTTTAAGACCTCATTACAAGATGTGTGCAACCTAGTAGCACAACCCTCCAGAAAGAGAGAAAAAGAGAGAAAGTCAGGGACATCCCTCGAATAACAGGGACAAAACATCCCTCTCTCCTGAGATACGTGACACATGACCCTGTCCCCAAGCTAAAGGGTGGCCGCAGCAACAGGAAGCAGTAAGCAGGGCTACCTGTCTTTGGGCTGCTGACTCAACTCCCAGAAATCTGTTTCTTGAGGTCTATTCTCATCCAAAGAAAAACCAAACATTAGGCCAAACATTTGTTACACCTCTGTAACAAAACATAGTGAGCTGCTCTCACGTAAAGTAGGTGTTGCATTACCTGAAGAAGACGTCTCTGGGCGTGCGGCCTGATCGTGGGTGGACAAGCTGTTCTTTGAGGGAGTCTAGAGTGCAGTTGTAGATGTAGATCGGGCAGCGGGGTCGAACTGCGTCACCGCTGCTCGGCTGAGACGCTTGTCGGCCGAAAGTGATGTAGCAGTCTCGCTTCTGGGGCTCCACGAACTGCACACCATCTTTCTCTTTTGCAGTTGAGATTCAGGGGACAAGGTTGTGGACATACATACATCTCCAATGTTAATCTTTAAAAACACTCAATGTTCTAATTGGTCTTCAGAGAAGTAAAAATCATAGTTGTTGTTTAATATACAAGAGACTTTAAACCAATGATATTTCACTGTGGGCGGAACTACACCGTAATCCCTGTGAACTTTATACCTGTTTCGCTTGCATTGATGCTTGTTTGCTCTGTAGATGCCTCCAGAGAAGATTCTGCTTCCAGTGTGGAGCTAAAATCATCACTCAGATCAGCACCATCGTCTGGACTGTTACCTGCAGAACTGCTGACTGTCTGTGATTGGCTGTTGCCATGACTACAGGTGTCCTCATCTTCCTGCAGGCTGCTGCTGATGGGCGGTTCAGCGTCCAGTCCAGAAGACATTAACAGATGCACATCTGCCGAGTCGATTTATAAAATTAGCTCATAACTGAATAATCAGAATAAGAGAGCATCAGTTTACACACTGCAGCTAAGTACAGCAGACTTCTCTTTAGTAATGACAATTTTTATTAAATATGTGTAAGCGGGTTCTTACACCTTTTACAAAGTCAAATTCCAGCACTTTTCCAGTACTTTCAATGTGTTTTCCAGTATACATACTTAATCACAAGTGATGGTACTGTGCTAAAAAAGATCCTAAAATGACATTCCCAACTTAAATTGTTGACTGTCTGGCAAATTAAATAGGCCTACATTTTACATAAAAATTGACTACCATTTGCAAAAGCTTGCAGGGCCTGAATTTGATTTTTTAACAAGTGTTTTGCTGGTTTCAGTCCAAAGCAGTTATCATTTTAATGTCATGTTTAAATAGCAAATGCATTTCCGCCCATTGGGGTGCTGGTCTGAAAATGAGGGGCTCTATTTTAACGATCTATGCGCATAGTCTAATTCTATGCGCATGGTCTAAAGCGCAGGGCGCAAGTGCACTATGGCGTGTCCAAATCCACTCTGGCGCATGGTCTAAAAGGGTTGTCCCTATTCTCTTAATGAGTCATGGGTGTTGTTTTGGGCAAAATGTGCAGAATGGGAGTCTCATGTCCCATTCCCTTTAAGAGCCAGTTGTTCTCGCGGCATGGCGGATTCGCTATTTACACGGCGGAATTTCCAAGAGCAAAGATGTGTGGAGAGCATTCACTTAACATCATAATCTAATTTTTGACGGAGCTTTTAGAGGGTTTTGCATCTGAACTCTTCATATGTAGCCGCCCGCCACGTGCGCAGAATCAGAGAGGTAAGCGAAGCTCGAGCAGAATGTTTTTAATGCGAACGGCAAAGGCAATAAGAATTTTCCAGTTATTTTATCTAAAAAGTGAACGGCACATACTGATTTGATATTAAATGAAGCATTTAAACATTTCAAGCAGTTTCAAGCCCTTTATCCATTTTCAAACCTTGAAAACGCTGCATTAAAAATCAATCATTTTTCAGTATTTCCAGCACCCGTAAGAACCCTGATTATAGAACTAAACTGAGATCACCTTAACTTAAAGCAATATTTCAGAGGCAAAACAAAAATCCCCCATGTTTTACTCACCCTCAAGGCATCCTGACTGAATATGACTTTGTTCTTGAAGAATAATGCAGTAGGAGTTATAATACCACGTATCATTTTTCTTCCAAGCAGCAGAATGGGGGGCATTTTTTTGAAGCGGCAAAAAGTGCATCCATCGATCAAAGAACTGCTCGACAAGGCTCCGTGGTCTTAACAAAGGTCTTCTGAAGCGAATCGATGCGTTTGTTTAAGAGAAATATCCATATTGAGAGCGCTATTAACGTTGATATTCTGTTATCCCTCAGCTGCGTGTGAACCAGAAGCTTGTTTTCCCCGCAAATGACGGTGACGAAAGTTCCCGCACAGAGATGACTTTATCCTATTAGAACAAATGAAAAATGCCGCGTTCATCACCGGAACTTACGACACGCCTGCGTCATTTGCCGGAAAAACAAGCCTCTGGTTCACGCGCATGCAGCCGAGGGATAACGGAATATCAACGTTAATAGCGCTCTCAATATGGATATTTCTCTTAAACAAATGCATCGATTCGCTTCAGAAGACCTTTGTTAAGACCACGGAGCCGTGTCGCGCAGCTCTTTGATCGATGGATGCACTTTTTGGAGCTTCAAAAAAATGCCCCCCATTCACCCCCATTCTGCTGCTTGGAAGAAAAATGATACGTGGTATTATAACTCCTACTGCATTATTCTTCAAGAACAAAGTCATATTCAGTCAGGATGCCTTGAGGGCGAGTAAAACATGGGGGATTTTTCTTTGCCTCTGAAATATCGCTTTAAACTTTCATTAGCACTAGAATGTTAAAAAGTAAAGCACAAAAGTAGATGCTCATTAACATGTCCACAAAAAAATGTCCACATGTTCCTAAAAATGCATCCAATGGATATCATATCACCCATTGGGAGTTCAGTGTTGTGTATCTGACTGCTGTAACCCACACACGTTTTTACCTATACACAGTTTTGATCATTGTTATGGATAAAAACTCAATAAAATAACCTCAATCCCTTGATGCGGGAGGTCAGAGTTATGATGACACTGACAAATACGCACACACCTGTGAATGTAGCTGGTATGAAGGTGAGTAATATTTGCTGGTGGCTGATGTATTTGACGTAACATTTCCAGTGAGGCGAGGCGTCATCGCTCTCTATGCCGGCTGTCCCATCATCCACGAGATCTGCGTTACTGAAACTCTGCCAGAACAAACAAACACACTGTTAAGACTAGCGCTGTGCGATATGCGATAGCATGCTAAATAATGCGATATCCGATATTATATTTCTTTTTCTGCATTAACCTAAAACTTATTGACTATAGACCACTTTGAGAGATGTAAACAATGAGCCAGAAGCACTTCCGGTTTCAGTTTTATTTTTTGAATCTCGCATATATCATTGAAACTAAGATATTTGTTTAACATTTTGAGTCAGTTAAAAATTTTCTGTTAGTTGCATTTTGTTCAACCCTTGTGTAGTTTTAAAAAACTGAAACGGAAAGTTCTTTTGGACCAGCTTTGGATCAGCGTTGTTTACGTCATCCAAAGTGGTCACGTAACTTTTTAAATATTTTTAATAGTTCCGTTATTGCAAAATATTGCACATTATATATGTGCACATATGAACGTTTGTGATGTTTCGATATATTGCACAGCGCTAGTCAAGTCAACACCAGATAAATGAAGACATGCAAGCGCTAAATATCATCTGGCCGATTCCATGCAAATGTCAACAATCTAGTTTTTACCAAATGTTTTCACCATACTAATAGGTCAGATGCCAATAATTAACATTTTTAAACCATTTTTTGTGTTTTTAGTATAGTTTTCATAGTCAGGTAAGTAAATTGTAACATCCATAACGAAACTGTCACATTCATAACAGTCCATATTCCTCACAAATGAACACATGAAAATTAAAAAAGTCATTTTCCATAAAGAGGCATCCTTTCTCCATTTGTTGAGTATTTTTAATTCTGGTTTGTACATTTTACATCCTACAAAGAATGTTGTCTATCAAAATCATGCGTCCTTCTTGTCACATCCATAACACGTTCATTTCCCTCTCTTAAAACAGAAAACTCTTGCATAGACTGATATTTTTCTGATGTCTGGAGTCTATCATTAGGGGTTTATTAAAATCTAAACGACTGGTTCAACATATTAGTAATGCATTCTCTGAGCATTTATATTTCAAGTTTTGACTGAAAATGTCACATCCATAACGATGGAATTGCTCAATTGTGTTCTTAAAAATCCATTCAACCGAGACTTTTTTTTTAACATATTTATCTTTTTTAAGGTGCAGTCACACATTTCCAGCAACAAAGTGACCAAGAAAGAACAAAAAAACATTAAAAGTGTGTGCAGGTGAACATGTTTGTACCTGCAGTGTGCTGGAAGAACCCGTCACCTCCTTACTACTTCCCATAGTGTGGAAGGACATAACAGTGTCGTGCCTCTCTGTCACCTTCAAACACTCTTCTAAACACACACAGATAAACAGAATGAGGGCAGATCTGAGGTCAGCCTCTCCTTATGGCGGTACAAATCACTAATGAACCAATTAAAGGATATTTGTGAAAGGTTGACATCAATTAGCGTGAAGTCTCTCGGGGGAATTTACGATGCGTTTCTATCCTTAGTTTACTTCATTTAAGCCGTATGTTTTCCTTTACCGATCAAGGAGCTATTCATTTATCAAACCCTTTAATCGTTACACATTAAACCAGCTGTGGCACTTCTGCGCATCCAGTAATTGAAGAAAAGCTCTGGGATCACAAGTTAAGCCACATCAACAGATCACCACAGACAATAAATTGTGACTTCTAAAAAAGATGAATTACTGTGGACACGATTGTTGTTTCTTTTGTGCACTTTAAAAAGCATTTGTTTAGAGGAGCGGTACTGATATTTTTGCAATAAATAGACAAACTACCTTTAATGACAGGTAATGAGAACGGAGCCATATGACCGTCCCTTTCCCATTCCAAAATGTGATGCATGAATGTCACGTGATCTCCGCTGGCCAAAGGGATCTCTCGATCACTCAGCTCGGTCTGGAGAGAGCTGTGGAAGAGGCTCAACAGCAGGTCATTGGGTAGAGAGGAGGAGCTCCGTGGTGATTCCGCTTGCTCTGCTGCGACAGGGGTCAAAGGTCAACAGAAAAACAGTGAAACGTCACCTATAAAAGCCTCATATTCGAGCCTTATGTTTTCACGCAACATACAAAATGTTTATTTCTGGGTGACATGTTCCTTTAAATCCATGGACCATTTTTGCAAGACGTAAACTAAACTGGTCCACGTGCACTTCCTGTTTCCTTTTTTTGTTCACATATATAATTAAGTTTCAATGATGGTTTGAATTAGCTCTAAATCTTCTCTCGGTTATATTTTATAGTTTGTGCAGTGTTAAAGAACAGCAAGAGCTACTGGACCAGAGCTGATGAGAGATGAGGGGTCAGGTGATCGAGCCGTACCCCAACCAAAGGTGCAGAAGAAGAGCTCTATCTGTTGGCATTTGGGCAGGAGCTTCATGAGGTCAAACTGGAAAGGCACGGTGTGTATGCAGTCATCGACAGGAGTGGCGGTGATCT
Organism: Triplophysa rosa; assembly: GCF_024868665.1. Classification (NCBI taxonomy): domain Eukaryota; kingdom Metazoa; phylum Chordata; class Actinopteri; order Cypriniformes; family Nemacheilidae; genus Triplophysa; species Triplophysa rosa. The sequence goes on along the minus strand of NC_079896.1, from coordinate 23,125,104 downwards.
CACCTGAGAGAGAAGGTCACAATAAACCTCACAAAACATGACAAACTGATTGTGTGCGAGGCGGCAGAGGTTTGGACATGTGGACAGGTGTACCTCGAGCATCTCTGCTGCTGTTGAGAGCACACTCCTGCTCTTTATTCTGACACAGCTGAATGAGGTATTCAAAGGTGATCATCGTAGACATGCACGACAGGTCACGAGGAAAAATCTGCAATTGAAAAAAAAGGATGATTCGAAAGTAATTTGAGCAAAAACTGGTTAAACGTTTAAAAACGCTAACGTTCAAAAGTTTAGGAATCATTTTTCGTGATCTTACAACTTTTGAGCTCAAGGTGTAAGCTTAAATATTTGACATTAGTTACATGAAAATATAATTGGCAAATAATATAACAGGTGCTTTAAAATAAATATGAAATAATAAATAAAAAACATCCAATAAGAGCCCAGCATACTGTAGAACTCCTTTAATACCGTTTAAAAAGCATCTCAGGGTGAGAACTCTAGACTGTAGTTGATAAAATGACGAGAGTACAATTTTGCAAACTTTAGTTAAAGTGTGACAACATTTTTGAATCATTTTTGATCTTAAAGTCTTAACATAATTCCCATAGTTGCCATATTCAAGAGTTTTAATGACTAATGAATCATTTACTTTTGTTCTAAAGTGTCGCAAAAATAGCAATAAAGAAAGTGTGACCCTAAACTTTTAAATGGCAGTACAGTATATGTACAATAAAATGTATTTGAAGCAAATATGATTATTTCTGTGATGTGTCGCAGGTCACTAACAGCCTGAGGGATCTCCTGATACGTGAGGTTCTGAAAGTGCTGCTGCTGGTCCAGTGAACTGCAGACGGTTCCGCTCTGAGGCTCCACCCAACACTCGCTCACCAGACTGAGCTCTGTGTCCACGTCTATCGCCTCAACCTCAGTGTCATTATCATCATCTGTAGAGAAGCTGTGAGCACACAGAACATCTGGCTGTGACTACACATCCTATATATGCACGACCGCAACAGAAGAAAGCGAAATGCATTCTGGATATTTACTGTGATTACGGTCATGAATTATAAAGCAGTAGTTGAGAGCAAGCCATTGACAGTATTATAACTGAAAACATGAAATCTAATTTAAAGAGGCGAGGGAGCACATTTACATTCAGATGGTAATACATTTATACAGAACCCCAAAGTGCAGACAATAAACTGCTTAATCGTCTGAATTCAGTCTGATTTACTGAGTGGATAGTGCGGTTTGAGTTTTTTGGGGCTCGTACCCATAGCTCATTATTTTATGCTGCTTCATTATCGTCTATGTTGACTATGACTGCATCGCTAGATAAAGCATTTTATATTCGTTTTTGTAGCCAGATTGACCCTGTTACCTGTCCTTGGTGGAAGTGGAATGAGGTGGAAACAAGATGTACTGCACAATACAGGTGTGCTGTTTCCTGTCCAAACCAGAAGGCTCACTCTGCACATACAACACAAACCAAACAAATACCAAAACTGAGCGATACATTTACATTTATGCATAGGGTTAACCCAAAGCAACTTACAGTATATTCAAGGTACAGCTATGGAAAGAATTAAGAGACCACTCCAGTTTTAGCTTTTAAGCTGCATTTGTACATGAATTGCAGACATTTGAGTCTAGTATCTGTTCAATAAAACAAACTCAGAACCTCACCCAAAAGCAACGTGAAAGACTGAGAGCAAATAAAAACAATATTCTCATTTTAAATGAACATTTACTTAAACGCATAAATAGAACAGTCAGAAAAATTAAAAACTATTTTAGAGTGGTCTCTTTATTTGGTTCCATAGCTGTAGTGTATATATTTTTTTATCAGAATGTGCGTTCCCTGGAAACCGAAAAAACGTTTCCGCAACCAATCCACAACCTTTGCTCTGCTAGATCAATGCTCTATCAAATAAGGTGCAGGAATAGTGCTACTAACAATGATAAAGTGTCTTTGTGTGTGAGATTTCACCTGTATTGGCAGTTCGGTCACCATATTGACGATACCCTCACCGCTGGCTGCGAAATGGAAGCCCTCAGAGAGACGAATGCTGTGTAAACAGCAGCAATGCATCATTTTAATAGCTCGAAGGGTCAGTTCACCCGGAGTAATGTGGAGATAATATAAATAAAAGTCTTGGTCATGTGCAAAAATGATCATGGACTTTCTGAGGGTTGAACCTGTAACCTGTAGGTTATCAGCCCATCTATAACCACTAAGTGTGACCCCCGACACTTTCATTTAATTGTATAATAATTGCATTACGAAACTAAATATCAAAGCAAATGCCACTGTAAACAAAAGACAGATAAGAGACACCTGCATTCCAATTTTTTCTTTATTATCAAAAATTAAAAATGTATATATTTTCTGTTACTACTATATAATACAAGGACATATTTAAGTGTCATATTTGTTTGAATATGATTTTTTTGGGTCCCCGTGTGATAAGAATGTTGAACACTTACTCAGAGAGCATGGAGAGGATGTGCGCCACAGCCTTTAGAGAAACAGCAGTACCCGGCCCGTTCTGTACGGCCCAGACCCACCGCTGGTGCAGGAAGTATCGGGATAGTGACGCCACAGTTGAGGATGCTGTCCGGCTGGCAGCCATGATCAGTCCGCCCATGTTGCACGGCTGGGCAAACGGCTCCATGTTTAAGATGAAGGGTGTGCGGAAGTCAGATGGAAGCTTCTCGTACCTGCAGCAGGGTCATCAGAGGTCAGAATCAAATGTTGTACTTTTAAAACATGTAAATTAGAGACCAGATGAGAACTAAACAATGCCAACAGGTAACGCCACTCATATTTATTTTTTGTATTGTGATGTATTAAAACAAGAGAAACTACATAGATCCTGTGTTAAAATGCATAGTGGGACTGATATAAATGTCAGCCAGTATGAGCAGGTTGTTGTATTTCATAATTGTTTGCAAAAAAAACCCAATAAGATCAGAAATCTGTAGTCCAAAAAGAAAACAAGGTATATTTTGATTTCATGTTAAGAAACATCTTGACAGTGTTTGTTTCTTGGTTTTTTTTTCACACACCTGATAAGTAGTTTCTCAAGAGGTTTGTTAAGCAGCACCACACACGGCCGGTCGGACAGCGCAGGTTTTGTAGCAGGCAGAGGTGGAGACTTCGAGGGCGATGCGTTACCCAGAATCTTCCGTTTGGTCTTTGGTGTGGCCTCTTTATTCTGGACTCGATGAGGGAACCGCATGCGTAGAATCTGCTCTCGAAGCTCATCCACGATCTTTGATACAGAGAAAGAAGTGTTTATGAAAAAACAGTAATAATATTCTCTAAGAAAAATATCTTTTACAGTTTCTATTGGAAAAGAAATCTGAATAAAATAAGTTTGTCACCTTGTTCCTGGTGTGAGCCAGAGTTCCTATGGGGAAACCCAATCGCAGCACCATGCAGGGAGCTTTAGAGATCAGACGCACCAGGTAGAAGGAGACGGGCGGAAACTCGGAGCCACTGTCGGAATAATTCGGATTAAAACTCTGTAAAACTGAAGCGCTAAAAATGCGAACCAAGCATGAAGTCTTACCTGTATATGAGTTTGACATAAGAGTAGCCCTCAACCAGGACGAAACTGCTCCAGTCTCTCAGGAGTGAGGTGAGGGCAGAATGAGAGATCCTGCACTGGATGGTACTGAATCGACCGTTACATCCGGCATTATGCACATGCTTTGGGACGGGGCTGAACAGATACAAAACAAATCACAATCAGGAAAAGAGTTCACAGTTCTTGTCGGTTCTGCTCTTCTGAAATAAGTTTGCGCACAATGGAAATACTCTGTGACTGTTTTTGATGCAAGACACCATGACTAACAGAGAAAATGTTAAATGCTCTCTCATTTGTTTGTCGCAATGGATAAAAGCATGTGTTAAATAATTAAAGGTAAACATGAATCTTGAAATATGGCTTTTTTGAAGGTTTATTTAAAGGTGACATGTTTCACACACAAAACCCTCTGAATCCTTTTAGCGGTTGTCTTGATGTCGGTTTGGGTCAACACAGAGGAACGTGATCCTGGAGCGAACCCGAAGGCCAATCCAGGCATTCCGACTCACATGTCATGCTCCAGAATGATGGCAATGCGATGCATGTGCAGCCAGCGCTGCCAGAAGTTGGCGTCCATGGACAAGATAGGCTTCCAGTAGAAGGCGAACTGTGATTGGCTGGAGTCTTTTGAGCCACTGTGCTGGAGGGAGAGGACCTAAGGGAAAGCAGGAGCACGGTTAGCATGTTAACATTACATTACAAGATGTAGAAAAGTGGAGGTTGTTATTGCCATCCTCACATTAAAGTGGTAGATCACCTGAAAATGAAAATTCTGTCATCATTTACTCAAACCTTTGTGACTTTTCTTTCTTCCGCAGAACACAAAAAAAGATATTTTGAAGAAAGTTGGTAACCGAACAGCACTGGACCCCACTCACTTCCATTGTATGGACACAAAACCAATGCAAGTGAATAGGGTCCAGATAACGGCATTTTTCAAAATATCTTCTTTCGTGTTCTGCGGAAGAAAGGAAGTCATACAGGTTTGAAATGACAAGAGGGTGAGTAAATGATAACAGTATTTTTATTCTGGGGTGAACTATCCCTTTAAAGGGATCCTTCACCCAAAAATGAAAATTCTGTATCATTAACTCACCTTCGAGTTGTTCCAAATCTGTATAAATTTCTTTGTTCTTATGAACACAGTGAAAGATATTTGGAAGAATGCTTATAACCAAACAGGTTTTGCCCCCCATTGACTCCCATAGTAGGAAAAAATACAATGGTAGTCAAAAGTGCCCCAGAACTGATTGCTGTCCTACATTCTTCAAAATATCTTCTTTTGTGTCCAACAGAACAAAAAAAGATAAAGTATTTTTTACTACTATGGGAGTCAATGGGGGGCAAGATCTGTTTGGTTAAAAGCATTCTTCCAAATATTTTTCTCTGTGTTCATCAGAACAAAGAAATTTATACAGATTTGGAACAACTCGAAGGTGAGTAAATGATGACAGAATTTTCATTTTTGGGTGAAGTATCCCTTTAAAACATAAATGTCTTGATCAGGGACACAACAGTGTTAAATTCGTAGCTGTTATGTTCAAGTGGTTTTTGTTTCGTGTGAACTCACCGGTGTGGTAGATCCGGGTGGGATGTAAAAGAGAGGGACTCCATTTTTTGTGCTTTCCGGAATAGTGTAATGCTCGGGGATGGAATTAAATGACTGCAGGTGTACCAGCATCTGGTCGGTTTGATTTATGCTGTTCGAGAGAAATAATGCATTAAAACTAAAACGTCAGCAGAGGAAGAAGTCGTGGAAGAAAACATTACGATCTTCATTCTATCTGCAGAAAAACACAAGCAGCATCTAACCTCTGCAGAGTGTTCCAGAAGCGGCGTATGACAGACGTGCGGTAAGGGCTTGTGATTGGCTTGCGCATGGTACAGCTGATGTCATGCAGCATGTCATAGCTGCCCTCCATGGTCACTTCCATCCAGGTGATGCGTTTGGCCGGATCCAGGGGCCAGGACGCCACAGCGAGGTACTCGATACGCATATTGTGATTCCAGAGGAGAACCAGCTTCACTTCCAGCTGAGTTCCTCCTTTAGAGAGCGAGAGAGATTTAGAATTAGGCAAAAGGGGATGTACTACATCGTTGTCATTTATGATGTAGTACATTTTATTTTTATTTATAGGACCGAAAAGAGTACGGTGACCAAAAATCCCAACAGCCATTAATTGTGATAACAATGTGACCATAGTTCTTATGTTGGGTACCTTTAGTGATGTTAACCTCTCGGATGGTGTATCCCTCTCTCAGTCTGACAGACAGCACACTGATCAAATCTGCGTGAACTTCCTTCTCTGTGTGTTTCTTCCTGCGCATGACAAGCGCGGGGTTTCCGCTGGCGGACACCAGATGCTCATTTAACAGCCTGTGCTGGGAGACTGAACACACAGAGTATGGAACACTTACCACAGCATGCTATTATAACGTTCAGAAAGTCCATGGGCCTCATTTATGAAACACGAGCAGAACGAATTTTTGCGTAAATCGTTCGTAAAGTCGTTCTGACGTAAATTTTCGGATACATAAAAATATTCGTATTTTCAAAATGTTAGTTGGTACGAAAAATTTTACTCTTTAACTTTGGTAAAACGCAGACCTCGTCACTGTCCCTTTTAACACAGCTGTCCAATCACGGTGGAGGAGAGGCGGGACAAACAGTACATTGACCAACCATCACACTTGTACAACGCAACAATTTAGAAGTTAACATTGCTGGTTATTACACTTTTATATTCATTAATAATCTTCAAAATAAGATACTGGTAACATGTTACTGCAGTGGATATTAATAATCATAGCAACTAACGTGTCTCCGGAAAAACGCGCAGTGCATTAAAAGCGCTCTCAAGCGCCACCAGCTGGTTATATTCAGAAGAGCACCAGGCATTATTTCAGCTGGTTAAAAACGCTTTGGTGGACACACGTTAAAGGGATTCTTCACCCAAAAATGAAAATTCTGATAAACACTGAGAAAGATATTTGGAATAATGCTTATAAACAAACAGATCTCAACAACCATTGACTACCATAGTAGGAAAAAACAATGGTAGTCAAAAGTGCACCAGAACTGTTTGCTGTCCTACATTCTTCAAAATGAACAAAAAAATGATAAAAGTAAATTTTCCTACTATGGGAGTCAATGGGTGGTGAGATCTGTTTGGTTATAAGCATTAGTCCAAATATATTTCTCTGTGTTCATCAGAACAAAGAAATTTATACAGATTTGAAACAACTCGAAGGTGAGTGAATCATTTTTGGGTTAAGTATCCCTTTAATTGAATATTTATCATATATTTAGGAATGTTTCATGAATGAGATCCAATATACGCAACCACTCTTAGTTGAACACAATATACATATCAAAACAAAACTGATTATTATTATTCAACAGGACAAAATTGATAGAAAACACTATTCTAGTATAAAGAACAAGACCTGAATGTACTAGATTACAGCCATTTTAAAGGGATAGTTTAGCCAAAAATGAAAATTCATTCATCATTTACTCTCATGTCATTTCAAACCTGTATGACTTTCTTTCTTCTGCAGAACACAAAAGAAGATATTTTGAAGAACATTGGTAACCAAACAACATTGACCCCCATTGACTTCCATGGTATGGATTCAAAATTTCTTGAAATATCTTATTTTGTGTTCCACAGAAAAAAAGAGTCACATATAGGTCTTAAATGACATGAGGGTGATTAAAGGGATAGTTCACCGCAAAATATAAATTCTGTCATTATTTAATGTACTACATACAGTCAGACCTCAACATGCTAGAATACAGCTTCAGTAGTGAAAGTGAAATGGAACAGTGTGGTTTCTTGCCATCATCTGTGGTATAAGACAGATGCTACACTTCTCAAAAGACTCGGCAACATCAGAATATTTTGGAAGGAGGGAAGCAGACTGTCTGACGATCATATGACTTATGACCATTAGAGAACTGACCTCAGACCATGAATCTTATGATCATTTATAAAAACCCTCTCTAAACCAACATGAACTTTTTCTTGGGCAGAACTGAGAGATAACAGACGTACTAAGATGCTAAAAGCTGTTATGCTAACCGCTCTTTGACTGAAAATGTGTGGGGAGGTATTAATAGGACGGTTCACCCAAAAATGAAAATTCTGTCATCATTTACTCAGCCTCAAGTTGTTTAAAAAATGTATACATGTTAATGTTCCACTGAACACAAAAGAAGATATTAGTATGAATGTTTATAACCGAACAGTTCTAGGGCACCATTGACTTCCATAGTAGGAAACGAAACTACTATAGTAGTCAATGGTGACCCACAACGGTTTGGTTCCCTAATTTATTCTAAATATATTATTTTGTGTTAAACAGAACAACACGAGGCTAATAAATGATAGCAGAATTTTCATTTTTGGGTGAACTATCCCTTTAAGAGAAAATAGCAACTCTCTCTTAGAACAGTTCATGGTCCAGAACACACAATCTACCTAAACACTTTCCCAAAACGTCCGGTCTGTATAGTTTTACTGAATTTTCTGAAACAACAGAAACATTGTAAAGTACTGGGCTTACAGCAGTAATACTCGGGGTTCATGGACTCGCCCATCCTGAGGAAGGAGTATGTGAGGAAGGCGCGGTGATAGGCATTCAACACCTGGCTTGTAGATTCAGGTTCTGGACACGTGGACAGGTATGAGCCAAAGGTTGCCATGGAGATGAACTTCATTAGCTCCACATTGGGGATGTAGCCAAAACTACAGTTGTACGAGTATGCCCCGCCCACCTGAAGGAAACACATTGGTAAAACGACAATATTTATATAACAAACCACATCTCAGACATAAATTACACAATATTAATCATTTTCTGGAGTCAAACACAAGCATTGCAGGACCTGGACAAAGGAGCAGGCGATAGTTCCACTTCTCAACTGGTTCAATAGAGTTTCACAGACTGCTACATCAGGAACGCTTGTCACCCCGTCTGTAATGATTATTATACCTGCACACCAGCATAAAACAAAAGATTATTGATTCATTATTGCTACGCCCATGATTTTATTTCACTTTGCAAGGTGACTTTTATTTAGTAAAACGTGAACTGAATAAAACTATGAATTATTAATTCATGTTAGTGAAATTTTATTGGGCAGGGCAGTATAACAGGTGGGGACACACTGACCTGCGCCGGAGTTTGGAGGCAAAAGTTGTAGCGCTAAAATCCCCTGCCTCACCATGCTGACCAGCCCAACATCCGCTGTTACCATGGAAACCGCTGGCTTCCTTTGAGACGACTCATCCACAGCATCATTAGAGTAGGACTGACAGAGAGATCCAGTGAACTGATGATCAAACACAAACTTACTGTTTAGTACACAGACTTCTTAACTTCCGCACTACAGATTGTTTATTGTGCAGCTGTTTCAAGCATCGACATAAAAATCAATAGGTGACAGAAAAACAACATAAATCATTATTGTAAGCTTAGTGATGTGAATTGAGGTAAAGTAAACAGACAGCTTTAAACTCGTTCATAACTGATTTTGCTTATGTTTTACCATATAAAGTTGCAGCTTTATTTTGCCTTTACTTAAGGGGATAGTTCACCCAAAAATGAAAATGCTGTCATCATTTACTCAACCACAAGATGTTCCAAAAAGGTATTAAAATCTCTGTTCTGTTTAACACAAAAGACGATATTTTGAAGAATTTGGGAAACTAAACAGTTCTGGGTCACCATTAACAACCATAGCAGAGGTTGAGCTAGACTTTTTCATTGTCCGACATTTTGACAGACAGGCTCCTAAAAAATCCGTCATAATCTATTTTTACCCGTCACTATGGTGCAAGGTGATGTTACGTGCTAATTAGCATGTTTGTGACATCATCGTTATGTACATGCATTTACTCTCTGAACTTACTGTGTTTTTAACACAACTGAATATTCAATAAAGTTGGAGTCGTTTACATATTTAATGTTTCTGTTGTCAGACATAAAACAATAATAACAGACAAATGTTTATAATCATATGTCCAGTCAGTCAGTAACGATGACAGGTGCTTGTAAATGCTGTTTTGTAATCATTCATTCATTCATTCATTCACTTACAAGTAACTTTAAGCTGCTGTTTGGTTATGAATGTGCTGCTTCTGCCGCACATTGAACGGAAAAGACGCAGAGATCAATTTTTCCACTTACTTAAAGTTAAGGTTTATCCAAAATGATGCTAGTCGCTATCACTCTCTGAAGGAAAAAAGTCTGTAAACACCGCACCACTGTGAGCACCTGTGTGTATATGTGAGCACGCGACGTGGGGGTCTGATTAAGGGTGTGTTCAGGGATGGGCAGTATTTATGATAAATGTATTTCAAATACGTATTTTAAATACAAAAGTCATTTGTAATTTGATTAAATGAATGAAAATGGCTTCATATTTTGTCTCAAAGTACTTCAGTGTTTGTATTTTTGTAGTTTTAAAATACTGCAAAATACTTTGTAAGAAGTCTACGTGATGACATCATAAAATTGCAGCCTCTGATTGGTGCCTACTCAGTAGTTTTGCCTGGACTTGTTGTTGAGAGCAAAACAGAAAATTGGTAGAAGGTGGTTAAGGTAAGAAACGTACTGGCTGTAAGATTTCCATCTATTATTGCATCGAATTACGGCGCGAACACGTGTTTTTCTGTGTCTTTGGTGTGTTATAAGTTGCCCATGCATGTATTAGACACGTAAAATTGCAAAAATTAAAGTGTCGGAACAAAAGATGCATTCTATCTAAAAGCAAATGCTCACCCAGGCATGCCTGAAACGCCTCGTGTAACCACACCCCCACAAATATACGTCAGTTCATGGTATGAATTGACTAAGACCGCCCAAATGTGTACGCAAGTAAGGTGGTGTACCTGTCAGTACAATTGCTTTGGAACCTGATGTTCATATGCGATGTTATTGACGCTATCCGCTCCACCTTAAAAGTCGCGACGCTTCTGTGTTTCCGGTTTCTTATTCACGCTCAGTTTAGTCTCCAGTTGTGGGAACGCACAGTCACTGATCAATAGATGAACGCTGGTATTGAACACAGAAATGAGCTGCTCTTGCCTGATTCTGCTGCTGTTGAAGGACCTCAGCAATGTTGCTCTCCACAGCCCTCAGCTGCTGGTAGATCTGCAGCAAAAACTTCTCCAGATCCATGGAGCCCAGCTCACAGCCCTGAACCAGCACCTGACGGACAAAACACCACAGATATTACTAATCAGAACTTGCCTAGTCTTCTCTTTTTAGCTAACATTAACATTAAAGTCCTATCCGACGTCTTAACCATTAAGATTAGTTAACGGATTAGCAATCAGAAACGTTGAAGTTCATATTTGTTAAAGTTACTTAATACAATTGCAATTGTGACAGTTTTGATATTAAAATAGTATAGACGGTTTCAAAGCAACAACATAAACAAACGCTAATGTTACTGTGCATGCGCGCATTCATGGGCTGCCATTAACTTCCGCTACACATTCGCAAATAATAGAGTGCCTGTAGATTATTTCTCATAACAAGCAAAAGAAACAGCGAAGAACCGTTACTTGGCTAAGCTTGCCTTTCCAATATTTTGAATATAGACTGCGATACCAAGCTTAACCGCTAGATGCCAATGTCCCATACGGGATCCATTCAACAATTTGATTATTTAATCAAATTAACATACAAAATTCAACAAATCTTTTATTTAATACAATTATTATACAATAAAATAATAATATAAATTAATATGAACATAAATAAAATAAAATATAAATAGTTATATTATTAGACATTAGCCAGACGGAAGTTAAATGTTGTACAGGCGCAGGCGTCCGATGAAACGATCTATAGGAAATGTTAAAATGGGAAAGGATAATGGCCTTATTACTTAAGGAAAGGATAATGGATATCCAGCTGGTTTATTACTGCAAAATAAATCCAGACAGGGTGAACAGGACACACCCTGAAAAGGGTTCTTTTGCATTAACAACCCCTAGGAAGTACATTATCTATTAACAAGATATTGATTAAAAATATTTTGGTATAAAAAAAGTGTCTGGCAGTGACACAGAAACATATCACAAATATATAATATCATGAGACACTACACACCTGGTGAGAACTAAGACCAATGATGGAGGAATATGCTAGAATGGTGATGAAAATCTCTGGTTTAAACAGTAGCTCAGTTCCGGGAACTATGAAAGGTTTCGCCAGTCCAGCCAAACAGTGAGACAGAGCGTGGAAGACTTCATCAAAGATCATCTCTCCTGTGCTATCATCCTGAAGAAAGACACAATATCTCACCAATTTCATCAATGCATTCTATTCAAAGAGCCACAAAAAAGTTATCATTTAACACTGCTAGATTAAGCGTAAATCTGATGATTAATTTTTGTTACCACAATCCCGGTAGAGGGACTCAGGTCCAGTTGGATGATGAAGCGGTACCGGCGAGCCAGGAAGGTCACGCGTGTGGAGGGAACCAGCAGACATGAGCAGGACGAGGGGGGAGAATCGGGCTGCCATCCTTTTGGGAGGACACTCAGAACGTCCAATTCATTCTCTGACTTCAGCTGAGCACAAACCACAAAAACATTATCATGGGTAATGGACCGAGAGACCTAATTTGCCTACTTATATCAATGGAATAGACCATTACTACTATATAATTGTTTTACCAGTTCAGATTGTGAACAGGGCCGGATGACCTGATTTAATCTGCTGAGGAACCAGGACAAACGCACATTGCGTGATATCCTGTACTGCTCTTTCATCAGCAGATAAACCTGCTCTGCCTCCTCCACCTGCACACAGAAACATTCAGAAAACTTTAGGCCGAAACATTTAATGTTATCCTAATAAATTGAAAAAAATGAGTCAGAGTTGTGGCTCAGTGGTCAGCGCTCCAGACACATATAGAGAAGGTTAAGCTACGCAACGCCGTGTTAAAAGTTGAGCCATCTTGGGAGGATCGCTGCTAGTGCGTTCAATGCGATTTTTCTTGTTTAATTAGGAAATATAACTATGGTAGGTCAGTCTTGCTGTGTTAAAAACTGCAATAGCATTACGCAGAGTCGTTCAGGAAAAGTGGCAAGCCCCTAGTTCTTTCACTTTCGATTTCTCCATATATTAAACAAAACAAATAACAGTACATATCAAAACAATAATAGCAGTGGAGTATGATCCTCCTAAAATGGCGGCGCCACTGCAACATGCAACATAGGGCATGACATCAGCTTCACATTCTCTATACGAGCTGTTGGCTCATGGGAACGCGATTTCTGACATACAGTAGCATGAGACGGGTCATGACCCGGCTCGTATGTGTCTGGGGACTAAAAAATGCAGAAAAAGCCCCAAAATATAATTATTAAAAAAATGAAAGTGGAAAATTGAATTTTTTATGCTTTTACTGCTTTTAAAAGCTGTCTCTTAGGGTTTGTCGTTCCTTTCATAATTTTAATTTGATGTTAAAATTCTGTTTCTAATCTTTAATGACAGGTCTGCTTCATTTTATTATTAATTTACACACAGAAGGTTTAATCAAACCTTCAATGTTGTCAATGCTATAAGAAGTTGTACGTACAAAAAATGTCATTGAAATTTGTTAATGTTTGAGAAATAAATATTTTATTATTTAATTTGAATTTAAATGTTGTTCAATAAAATAATGATACTATCATATCGTGAACCCAGTATCATGTTGTGAGCTAAGTATATCGCCACATTCCTAAAAAATATCATATAAAGATAAAGCTTTCAAATGTGTGTAACATGAATTTAAAAAAATGTGCTTTTTAGACAGATTGCTTTGTAAACATTTATGTTGTAACTAAAAACTCAAAAATGGAAATTTCCCCCTGGAAATTTCCACAAACCTACAGCAGTGAGAAGTGCAGACCAATAGTAATGACACAGCATAAACGACAGTGTCTAGAGGTTATAACAATACAAATCAAGTCTCAACATAAATCACTTTTCATATTCGTGTTGAAATCTGAAGAAGTGCAGTGTTAAATACATGCAGTGTGTACATGTAGCCACTGCCAGTTAAAAACAGCATGCTGTTGTTTTATCGGTGGGAGGGAGGGGCTGCAAACACATGACAGAACTGCATTAAACTGATTTTCTTAACACCAACCCCTGCGATAAAAGTATCACATAGCTCTCGAGTTTATTTGACAGATGAATTACAGAAAAATACAACAGATAAAAGTCTCCTTATGTGTTTTTCTGGTCTGTTTTTTTGTCCTGCTTCTGAACCTGTAAACAAGTGCGTTCAAAAAACTGACTTCAAGAAACAAACACAGTGAAAATAAGTGTTCACCTCATTGTCCTGTCTTTCTGCCATGCCGTGCTTCTCATCACTGGCTCCTTGTTTTTGAGTTTTAGAGTATTTCTGTAAACTCAACAGTGCTGTAAACTGCAGTCCATCTGACTGCATCTGATTCACTTCCGGTATACGCTATCAAAATAAGAGCCCTTTAAAATAGGCTGTACAATATGGGTGATGAGTTCATTATACATTTAATCTGCATGGCTTTCTGTTCTTATAAATGTATGAACATATGCGTATAATGTAAAAAGTTCGGAAATATATGTACATACATATAAAAGTCTAAGACCACTAGTCAATATGCTTTTTAATAATATGCTTATAACGTTTAATAACATATTTGTTCATTACAACTTATTATCAACAAAATTATAAAACAAACAAAAATAAGAAAATAACATATTTTTACGGAAATGTATAACAGACATAATGTTTTACATGCTTTTAAGTTACTCAAATCTCGATTTTATGATCACACTTAAAAATTCCAGAAACATCCAAAAATGTCCATCTTCAAAACAGCTATTCAATGAAATATTTATGCCAGTTCTATAAAGATGGATAAAACAAAGAATAAAAAATAAAACACCAATATAAACTGTCTAAAGTCGTAGTCTACGTTTCCTCCTCATTGTGAAACACATGTTATATTGAACACTAAAGGATGTTAAATAGTAAAATATTTAACATATAAACATATCGGAACGTTTTTCTTCTGCGCGGGTTGTTGGACTCCATTTAGTACTGCAAATGATTGTTTACTTCCGCTTAGCCATCTTTGTTGTACCCATAGGTTGTACTGTTTTATCCTGTGGCCGTAATATGCAGGTACATTTTTAAAATGCTTATTTATGTCAATTCCCTGCAGCTGGTTTGGATTTCGAAAACATATTTAAAACTAAAGTAGAGCGCTAACGTTACTTGGAGTACAGCGCTATCTGAAATAGTTATGCTCGTAATACTAGAGAGTGCTAGGATGCTAACCACAGCAAGCTAACACGAGTAATAACGCGTAACAATGTATTAATTGCCTGATTATGTTTTATTTTAACAGCAGCGAGAGGAGAAGCAGTTGGACGCGTCCGTCGAGTCTCTGGTTACTCGCGTGGCTCATCTGAAAGGTTCCCTGCAGAGTTTCATTTATAAACTGGAGAACGAATATGACAGATTGACATGGTGAATAGAGACTAAAAGCCTTTCCCAATCAACTCTACGTAGTATCTTTTACCGTTACTGACACGTTTTTACTTCAGGCCCTCCGTTCTGGATAATTTTGCACTTCTGTCTGGGCAATTAAACACCATCAACAAACTGCTAAGAAATGAGAAGACCCCATCATACAAGTCACTGGTCATCATCCCACTGCTGTTGTCTCCTGATCGAGATGAAGAGTTGGCTGTGAGTGTCCTCTGTAAATTGTAGCCAATAATAATACCACAGCCTTGGATATTTTGATACAAAGAGAAACATATATTTTTTCGTAATGCACAATAAATGTACATGTTGATTTCATGTTTACATTATAGACTGTACACTGCACTACAATACAAGGGTACAATGCAGCTTCGTTATTTTGTTTCTACCCCTGATCCAGAAACTGACAGAGCAGCGAGTTCCTGTGTTCAGCCATGAGATTGTGCCAGACCATCTGAGGACCAAACCTGACCCAGAGGTTGAAGAACAGGAGAAACAACTGAGTGCAGAAGCGGCCAGGATCGGACCAGAGGCAGCACAGGTGAGCATAAGCATGAGTATGAGATCCATCATCATTTACATTTCTCAGTTATCTTTTTTTGCTTTGTTTTTAAAGAATCATAGTATACTGTACACTATGGCCCTGTTTCACAAACAAGACTTTGCTTAAGCCCGGACTATGTCTTAGTTAAATTAGGATATTTAAGTCGTATTTATAAAAATGCGTTAGACAAAAACATTACTGGTGTGCATCTTGAGACAAAACAATGACGCTTATTTATTTTAAGATATGAAAGGGCAAGTTGTTTTTAGTTGAGACAACTCAAACGTTCATTTTAGTCTGGGACTAGCTTTAAGCCTCGTCTGTGAAACCGGGCATATATAATATTAACTATATAATATTCCATTTATACATTCTGTTGTGGTTGGTGTAATTTGCCAGCTGAGTTGAATTTCACTTATTCTGTTTTTTTGTTTAGAAACAGATTCAAACATTGAATAAACTTTGCTCGAATCTTTTGGAAAAGCTGAACAACCCTCGTGATGACAGAGACTCTGAAACTTCAGGTAGTTTAACTATTTCACAACATATCAGCCTTCCATGAATGCAAAGACATTTAATATTCATTCTTTTGTGCAGCATTACGACAAAACAAGCCGTCCTTCAATCTAGCGGATACGAATGCACTGGTTGCGGCCGTGGGATTCGGAAAGAATCTGTCCAAGTGCAGACCACCGGGCTCGGTTGCCCCTGGTCACACTGGACAGGCGATGACGTCAGCAGGTCCCACGATGCAGCAGGTCACTATAGCTGGAGCCGCGGGCCATCAGCCAGGCATGAGCGGACAGGTTACACAACAGCAGCCTGGACAACCAGGTACAACAGTTAAATCTGTAACCCTTACAGAAATTAAGCGTAAAAATCGTCATGTGGTGTTATTACTGTTTCTCTTTATATTAATAGGTAAAATGCCCAGTAACATCAAGACGAACATCAAGTCTGCATCTATGCACCCCTACAATCGATGACCTTCCAGTATCAGTGGTGCACAGTTGGTTTTTGTAATGATTATTTGTATGGCATGGATGTGAACAAATGCAACAAGTGTTGTCCATAAACTTGGTTTCAATAAAACTTGTTTGTTACAATAATCAGTTATCATCACTTTGTTTTCAGCAGTGTTATTTAAACGCATTAAAATGAAAGTATTCACATAATTTATTGCCTCTCATGCCAACCCAGTTGTGTTTTTCTGGTGAACACAAATAAATAACTTTATATTAAAATGCTGTCATGTTATCTTATATGGGAGTCTAAATGTTGAAGCTCAAAAAAGCACACACATCCACCATTAAAGTAATCCAAGTGATTCCAGTTTGTGAGGGAAAACGATTAGTATTTGAGCTAGTTTTGTGACATTGAAACCAAACCAAGCACATTCATGCAGTCATTTCAAATATGGCGTCATGTTGATAATGTGGTTCTCATGGGTTCTTGCGTGTCTCGTGATGAAATATCATAGGCCAATTAGTTAAGAAACATAAGGGTGAGTAAATTATGAGAGAATTTTCATTTTAGGGTGAAATATTTCTTGAACATATACAGTATATCACTTGATGAAAATGCCACGTTAAGAATACGGTCAACACTAGGTGGCAGAATTGGCTTTCACTTGTTTTTACCTCATGGTCTCCTTAAAGTGATAGTCCACCGAAGAATGAAAATTCTGTCATCAGTAACTTTCCCTCATGTAACTTCACAACTATTAGAGTTCATCTTTGGAACACAAATTATGATAAAGTCCAAGAGCTTTTTGACCCCTCAGACAGCAATGCAACTACCACCTTCAAGAGGCGGAAAGGTTGTAAAAGCATTGTCAAAGTAGTCATTGTGACTACTGTGGTTCAAACTTCATTTTATGAAGTGACAGGAAAACTTTTCGTGTGCAATAAAACAAAAATAATGACTAGTTAACCATTTACTCACTTCCGTGTCATTCTCCAACACACTAAATGTGGGCTCTTTATTCAAATATATTATTAAAGATCTATTAAGCAATGTTCTATGTGTGTGGTGTAGTTGTGCTTGGAGTGTAAACTGAAGCTCAGCTTTGAGAAGAAAGTAAAGAGGCTTTTATTCAAACAAAAGGTGCGCAAAGCACGTTGAGTCAAGGCCCTCCATCTTTTTGTATATTCGAATAAAACCCATATTCCCTAAAATGCTGTAATTTTGACAAATAATTTTGTTCAATAGATGCCTTAAAGGTTTAGTCCATTTCGTATACATTACATTTTGATGATTTAATGTAACCTGGCATTAAAAGCGAATATTATACAAATATGCCATGGTTACCTGTTCTTTTTGCCCCTTGAATGTGCTGTGTATACATTTTTTGCAGGCTCTATTAACAGAAGTGGAATATAATACACATAAATATGTGTTCAGAGGTGTATAACGACCTTACATAATGAAGCGTTATGTTTTTATTATCTTAGAATGAGCTATTTCTATTTACATACACCGCAGGGTCTCCTTACGTGGAATTCGCCATGTTGTTTCTACAGTAGCAAACTGCACAGAGCACGTTTTGTAAATATATTATCTCCTTCGGCAAAGAAGCAAAAATATGACGACATTGGCATGTGCCGTATAGTTCTTCGAAAGGGAGGGGTAGAGTGAGTCATTAGTTGCAATTCACAACCTCACCACTAGATGCTGCTAAATTTCATACATTGGACCTTTAAATTGTTTCCATCCATTGTTAGTATAAGTACACCTGTACTGGCTTATATTGAGGACAAATGGTGTTTAACTGAACTTGTTAAGAGTTTGACCAAAAAAAGAGATTGAGTTAACAAACTGGTTTAGGCTTTCATGTTTTATGAGTTGAGAACAACTGTAAGATCTTGACTTATCTATTAGTATTGTTGGCATCTTGTAAGTATTAAATAATTACAGTAAGTATAACCTACTGACATTTAAACCTCAGATCTCCAATCCCACAACCAGCTCATTTGAACTTTACAGTGAATCTCTCTGATCTCATGAAATCACACATATTCAGTCTCACTCAACGTGGTGGGGGTGTTTAATGATCAATCTAAAAGTGAAAATGAAAGCGGTTTGGGACTCTTACTAATTCTTCAAGCGTCCAATTAACACGCCAGGAGAAAGACACACGAATCTTCTCTGAAGATTCCTAAATTTAATCACATTCTGCATTTGCACGTAAATGATTTTGGTGAGCGTTCATGAATACACATGAGGAAATAATCACCAAGAAATAACTGATTTGGGTTTCATACATGCTTTGAAGAGTGTTACCATCAAACAAGAATTGACCATATTTCTTGAGAAATTGCAAAAACATTGCAGGCTAAAACATTAAACTTCATCTTTACAATATGATAAATATGTTTTCATGCCATAATAAGCCATGATTTTACTTGACTAATATGTGTATTCCAACTCTTTATAGTCTATTATAGAGAAACTTTCCACGAAGTCTTCATTGTCCCATCACTGCCACTGTATTCAGCTCTGCACATAACAACAAAAAATGTAACGTCAAGGTAATATCTCAAATAATGACTTTCATTGTAGTTTTTGTTACCGGGGACACTATACAGTAAATTCCATATTTTGTGTTTTAATAGTCTATAACTGTGAGTTTTAGAGTCTGTGTCTACAGTTGTCATTCAGTCTTTTGGTTTGAGGCCGTAAACTGATTTGTGTTCAAGACGACAAAGACACTCAACATGACAGCCGCCTCCCGTCTAGAGTCTCATCTGAGTCTCAGACGAGAGTCCATCTGAAATCTCGTCAGTTACAGAGAAACATGGAGCTCACGAGATGACCCTATATGTGACCCTGGATCACAAAACCAGTCTTAAGTAGCAAGGGAACATTTTTAGTAAAAGACAAAAATACATTGTGTGGGTCAAAATTATCGATTTTTCTTTTATGCCAAAAATCATTAGGATATTAAGTAAAGATCATGTTCCATGAAGATATTTTGTAAATTTCCTACCTTAAATATAAAAACTTTATTTTTGTGAGTGGATGGTCTGCCACAGTGCCCCTGATTAACAACTTCAAAGGCAATTTTCTCAATATTTAGATTTTTTTGCGCTCTCAGATTCCTGAGTTTTAAACGGTTGTATCTCAGCCAGATATTGTCCTATTCTAACAACTCATATATCAATAGAAATCTTATTTATTCAGCTTTCAGATTATGTAAAAAATCTCAATTTCGAAAAATTGACCCATAAGACTGGTTTTGTTGTCCAGGGTAAAATATTATTTCTACTCAGATATACACACAAACACACATTCACTATTATTACGCATTAAATTATATTTTTCAAAAACATTTTTATTTATGGAGGACCAGTAAAATTATATTTATCGTATGTTAGTGAGGACATTTAAGGCCTCATAGCTAAACCTGTGTGGACTCTCCATAAAAGTAATGATTTTTATAAAACGGTCAGTTCTGGTCCTTGATTCTGATTGGCTGAGCGGAGTTCTAAACCGTTATAAAATACCTCATTATATACTAATTTATATCCCCCCCTAACCCTAGCCCCAAACCTTACAATCACAGAACACTTTCTGCATTCTTTCATTAACAAAAAAGGTTAAGTGATTTAGTTTATGAGGACACCGGAAGTTGTGTGCACCCTGTTGAAAAAAACAGCATATGCTGGTTTGCTATGTTTTGATGCTGGTTTAAACTGGTCCTTAGCTGGTCCATAGCTGGTTTAAGCTGGTCAAACTCGCATCAAAACATGCCTAACCCAGCGTATGCTGTTTTTTTTTCAACAGGGACGTGATACAAATAAGTGTTTTCGAACAACTCACACACACATAATCACATCACTGCAGTGATGAGACAAAAATAACAACAAAATATTCCCACTTTTAACCAAAACAAACTTAACCTGACCCAACAGTAAAGGCTGAACGCTTAAAAATACACGAAACTGCAAAGCAAACAGCTAAAGTACTGTCGAAACGCGATACATTTGAATCCTTAAAGACACATTTCTTCTCTTTATTTTATCACATGACAGTAATTGTCTCCCAAGAACGATAGAAAAAAATATTTGATTAATTCGGTACTGACAATCAGACACGGTCTTCAAAAAAGATATTTCGATTTCATCCACAACAACGCAGCACGCGCCGCCCGCGCATCACTTTCGCAGTTTGTTTCAAAGAGATAAGTTTCTTGTTTGTCTCGGGGCGTTACTTTCTAAGATCTCCTCTCACAATGCAGAAGCGCGTGTCTGATTCATTAACACGAGACGCTTTAGGCAAATATCAGCGAGCAGCGCTGTTTAACTTCCAACACCCACATCGCGAAAGTTCAGCGCGCGAGCACTTTACGGTTTGATCAACATGAGTGACACCGCGCGCGGATCTTCCTCGAATGGAGACGAGCGCGTCTCTTGCGGGAAAAGTTGGTGTCTGAGACAGATCAAGGGAATTATCTCTCTGTGGGTGCAAACACACCAGAAACGCACGGGTGGAGGCAACGGTGCCTAACCAATCCATCGGCCCTGTTAAGTGTGTCCTCTTAAATTATAGCATAAAATCAACACCAATATGTAAGCTACACTTTATCGTTCAAACAAAACACATCCCTGCTGACAACAATGCAAACCATTACAGAATTTCTATTGGATTTATTGGTTATAATGGGAATTGTATTGCTCTATTGGAAACTGTAATGGTGGGGTGGCATCTGGCTCAATCCTCAATCCCACAGGACTAAGGCCCAAAACACTCTATAAGAAATCTTATAATGGTTTTAATGGAAAACAGCTGATGGTTCAAATTTGTGTTTTCTGTTTTAGCAAAGCAATATATTAACCAATACAATATAACCAGAGGCATTAGGAAAGAACGTTATGTTCTTGCTTTGAAGGAGTTAAAATCCCTGCGGCTATGCAGAATTCACGACATGTCAATATAATAAACCTCTTGTGAAGAACACTTTAGATTTCTTTGCTCAATAGACAAGAGGAGATAAGACGGGGCTCATGCTCCTTAGTCACATGAGATCCCTTTTCCATAATCCCAGCACGGGAACAAAGACTCCGGTTTTTAATTCCTACCCTGCAGACCTGAGAGATCTTTCCTATCCGCCCCTCCGGCTCCCAGGTGATCACACAGGGGCGGTCTTGTGTGCATTGTACTGCCATTGATATGTGCATTATGCAAAAAGTGATAACGTGCACCGATGGGTTTGCATTGTTTTTGCAAGACAAACGGATCATAAAGACACGTTTTTTATATTCTGTGTGGAAGTGTTTTCATCTAATTAGAAATGGTTTTCTAAAGGTGGATTTTGGAAAGATGTCGTTTTACACCGGGGAACTCTTTGGAAAACAAGGATCTTCTGGACACATTCTGTCTGTGAGCTCGAGAGAACACTTATTATTTTCATGATTTTTTATAGATGTTCATACAGGGACACGGTAGAAAATGTGATGAAACTGTAAATATGGGTGCATTGTTTAAGAACCAGGCATCTGATTGTTAGAAAACGCTTAATAATTCCAATAATCTAGGGTGAAGTCTTGTTTTCTTGAAAAGTTTGCTGTAACCTTTTCTTAATTTAAATGCTAAAATATTACATTTGTGTACATTTTGTTTCAATGCACTGCACTTGTCAAACAGATGCATATAAAATGTATAATACTGTAATATAAGTGTGATTGTAGTTTTTGTACGATAAAGGCCAAATAATAACAAATAATAATAAAACAAAAAATCTAGTTTTTAAACATAGAAATGTAGTAATGTAAAAAAATATCTATGTAACCATGTGATGTTTGTCAACCCTGCATTCTGACTTCACCTAAAGGTTCCCGCTCTGAATTTAATTTCAGAACAGGGTTTTGCTCACGGCGAGTGAAAAATGAACTACAGAGATCCTCTAAATGGTGGCCATCAATAAACGTGTGGCGCTTTGCTTTGTATTCATCTTCCCCTCTTAATTTGTTTTCCAGACAACGGTCCCTCAGCTTCTGACCTTTCAGGAGACCATCCTGAAGCAGCAGATAGAATGAGAAAGCTTTCTTCTGAGAGCTCATTTATTTATAAAGTGCAGCCGGTGAAGAATAGACTGAAGGAGCTGCTGAAATATCAGAGCACATTTAACCACGAGAGCCCTTCATCTCCACAGAGACAGCCAGGGAAATAAACCGCACATGGGCTGCATTTACACACCAAACATCAACTGCTCCACAGCCTTTGTTTTGTGCACTGGTGCACTGTTTAGAGGATTGGCTGGAAATACACAGGATGAAATGTTTCACTAGAATGTTATTTTGTGTCATTTTTAAATAGCCAATGACTACGAATATATTGTAACACCTACCGTACAACAATGCATTACTTCATTCCTATCACAGGAAGTTTGTACTTCATTTCCTTAGAATTTAAACTTTAAAATAAGTTGATTTAAAATGGATTTAAATGAGTTTATTTTCAATATAAGACATTCTAATAATGTCACACAGTTCTGGTTTGTAATAAATCATTATAAGTCTGTGTTTGTAAAAATCATGATGGCCTGATATCTTTCTATCATAGTCTCACTGAAACCAAACAAGCCACAGGCTAAAACAAATGCTGCAACCCCTGAGAAAGGTCTATTTTATCCAAAGTGACACAGGGAAAACCAGCACAATGTGCAGAATCAGCATCAAATTGTCTTTATCTTCACTTTCATCAGATAAAAAATACAATCCATCCTCTTTTAGGACTCATTTGAAATAGCATCACATGTTTTTGTAGTACATTTGTTGATATACTGTGTATATATATATATATATATTGTATATAAATGATTTTTTTGTTTATTTGTTCAATTCAAAGGGTAAACAATTTCTTTCGTTAAAGGAATAGTTCACCAAAAAATTCAGTCATCATTTACTCAACCTCTATGGCTTTCTTTCTTCTGCAGAGCACAAAAGAAGATATTTTGAAGAAATCTGGTAACTGAACAGCACTGGCCCCCATTCACTTCTACTGTATGTATGGACACAGAATGTGAATGGGGGCCAGTAACAACAACAAAAAAATCTTCTGTGGACACGAAGTTGTAAAGTACTCAACTGTTACATTTTTGTGCAGTAAAATGTAAAAATGTTAACTTTTACCTAATGCATAAAATGTTTAGACTGTAGCATCAAAGGATGTTTTTGAAAAAAAAAGAGTAAAGATATATAAACCATCAGATATTGTCCATAACTCAAATCTGTAATAATAAACAAGCAAGTATGATGACCCTATGATCTGAGGCATTTTACATTAAAGTCCTACAGAAAATCATCTAAATGATATCATAAAAACAGATCAGACACCAGAGAGAAACGTATTGCAACAAAAGAAACTATTTATTTCAGAATATGCATTACCAGTACAAATTAAGAGACCAAAAACCTACACCTTGTTAGTTTTTTCTTCACAAAAACAGGTTGGAATCAAAAAGACAACAGTTTGCTGTACTGTGTTATTCCTTTTGTACATATGCAGAGATCTTAAAAGTTAAAACTCGAGAAGAGAACGTCTCTGCGTTTGATATAAAAAAAAAGAAGAAACATTCAAAAACACTGCAGGATTTGAAAGAACAAAACACATGCAACAAAGTAAACATTTGATGTTTTACAAACTGCGTTATATGCGAAAACTAAAAGCATCATTATATGAGGCTTTTCTGGATCTGGAGATGCAGGGCAGGCGGTGATACAAACATCATGAGCAAATGGAACCTGAATCCTCCCTGTGTACACTTCTGAAATGGGCGGGATGGGTCTGGATCTGAAAATTTCACGATTAGACACAATCTATAGAGATCAACAGCCACTATGTCCCTCTGTGTAGTTCATTCAGGCCCTGCTTTTATTATTGTTTGATATCAAATTTGATCCGTTTTGGATATATTCCATATATTTCGAATAACATTCACTCATTATGGATTATATCCCACAGCTGCCCTCATAAAGACCTTCTCATTGTATGTAAATATGTTAACAAAAAGATTAAAGGTGCACATCTACAAGCTACCGCGCATTCTTGGGCTAATTCACATTATGCCTGCGAGAAAATAAAATCTATTGCTGCCCTGTAAACAAGCCGAATATGAAATAAGAAACGAGAATTGGCTATTCACAACGGGAGGGCATCAAAAATATATCCAAACAATTTCTGCATTTGTGTGCCATCATTTGTTTTCCTTTTCTTTTCAAGAAACACTTCAGAATTGCAGCTGGATTTTTGGTTTCGAGTCTAACGCACCGGGCCGTTCCTGTGAAACGCTACCCAATGCCGACGATATTATACAATTTACAACATGAACAATGTTAATAAAGTGATATCGGTGTAAAGAACGGACACATCTGCGGTTTTTGGTATCGAGATCGCCCGTTGGTCAGGCTCACGTGGTACGAAACTGGAAAAGATGCTGCTGTGAAAAACAATTCACATTGCGGATTCCTTCACTTTTTTTGATTGCCTTCTATTGCGTTCTAATGCGCAGTGATGAAAAATGATTCATAATAAAACTCATATCCTGTAACATGAAATTTCTGTACGAATTTATCAGACACCTCATTAGAATTCATCAAAATGATGTGAATAAATGAATAGTGTGATGCGTGTCTCTTATTTCGCATGTAAAAAATCTGACTGAATGAGATTCAAAGGTTGTTAGACAAACAGAAATATTCAACTAGTTCATTTTAGGTTAAAGGCCGTGTAAACCCAACTAACTGCTTGCTTTTTAACAAGAGGTTATTTTACAGTAAAACGATGAACCAAAAAAGTGTTACGCAAATGTTATTGAATAGTGTTAATGTATAAAAGTACTTTGGCACTATGGTAAAATAGCAAAATGTTTCAAACATAATGTAATGTTTGTTCTGATGACAAAGGCATTGAATGATCATTTCTAAACTGGGTTGATATAGAACTATCTGTCTATACTAAACTTCCTATTATCTTAATCTCGACCGGTTTATTGTCACTATTTTTGTATAAATGTTTGAGAGGTAGCATGAACTCTGTAATGTGAAGGGCTGATGATACTCGTCTGTGTTTTCAAAAGTCATTTACACACTCGAGAGAAGAACGTGTGTGATGAATTGACTATAAAGCGGGTGTCATCTGGGTGATGTAGGCAGTCCGTTCTGTGCGGTGAACGTGTCGTGTTGGAGCAGGCCGGGTGGGGGGGAATCAGTTAGAGGTGTCGGAATGGACGCTTCCAGGTCCTTCTGTCGGGGAGGTGACGGAGGAGGGGGTCGTGGGGTCCTGCCAGCCACCGTTTACCTGAGAGAGAACCAATAAACATGATGACTAAGCAATAAAACATGTTTTATATAAACAAAGGGATGACATAGTAAGCTGTAGACACGTTAAGTGCTGCCAAAGTGATGAATCGCGATAGCAAAATCACGATTAATCGATTCCAAAATAAATGTTTGCGTTTATATTTGTGTGGCTTGTATATTTATATCTATATATAAATGCACACACATACACGTGTATATGGGTAGTTGACAGACTAATGTGCAAATTTGTCCTATGACGTTAGGGCAAAAATATTTGAATGTAATATTAATTATTATTATATTTGTTTTCTAAATTTTGCTATGTCACACCATAGGACAAATCCGTCAACTACCAATATATAACAAATATTTTCATAAACACATGAAATTAAATTATTTTTAAATATAATAAAAATGATCTATAAACAAACAAACAAATAAATAAATATACACACATTACTCATATTTCTAAAACATGTACATGTATGTTTGGGTATTTATATATACATACATACAAATGTACAGTACACACCACACATACATATATTATATATAAACACAAATATTAATCGATTAATCGATTTGACAGCACTAGTTTAAATACAAAACACATACACACATTCAGCAATATTCCATGACAGGTTGATAACAGTGACAATACGAATAAACAGCTATATTTATATGCTCAAGTAGACGTGTTTTGTTTTATGTTGGCAAGAAAAATCAACACATTTCATGACGTTGTCGTTTAGTGTAAACACAGTTTACAATTCTGTATGCATTTTTTTTTTTAAATTTAACATCATGTTGTCTGAAACGTTTAGAAATCTGAGCAGTCTATTCATGGGAGACTTTCAAACCTTGAAAAGCGATTTGAGTTGAACTACATAAATTTGTAAAGAAAAAAAAAGTGCAGGTCTACATCCACTTCAATAAGATTGATATTTCCTCAGAAAACTGTGAAAAGTGTGTAACACAGGCCTGTGTTTAATGCTTGTCATTTTCACTGACACACACAGAACACTGAGAACTGAAAAAAAAATCAAGACTCAAAGAGTAAACGAAGCATAAACGGTGAAAGGACACACAGAGAATGAAATGTGAAATAAACACACACAAGCAGAATACATCTCTAATCTCTACGACAGGCTGCTAGCAGAATTTCACGGCATTAGAAAAGGTTGTAAATGCTAGTCTGTATATTTAGTCTTCAATCAAATACACAAAGAAAAGAAAAAATGCCTGAAAATGATGGAAATATGATAATAATGAAAATAGTTTTTCGTCAGTTCAAATGAATGCAATCATGGTGTGTATTATAGCCACACAATATATCAACTTCATTACCTAAGATAAACTTCATTATAATTCTTAAAAAAATGACATAATAACAAATTAAATATTTAAAAAACAAACACTTCTAAATGTATTAAAAATGTGTCACTAAATGTACATTTTTTTGACCAAAAGATTTGTCATAATTTTCCAGTCATTTATAACGACTAAATTGGGATTTTAAAAAATCATTTACACTCACAAAATCCTGAAAGTTCCTTGATATTTCCATATTTTAATTATTTATTTAATTCCAGATTTCTATGACCATGTAACTATTATATATTACTTGGTGGAAATTTATTGTAATTATTACCAAATGTAATTATTTATAATTACTTGAACATTGGTGTTATTTATCGTGTTTGCATGATTTGTCGTATGCATGTTGTCTTGTCAGTTTTAGAGTTTTTGTTTAAATTTATTTTAAAAAATCACCACAGCTTCAATTAAATACAGTTAATATGGTATGACGTGAATTGATGTGTAAAGCGAAATTTGTCATTCCACGTATCTATAATACTCTCAAAGCCTCAAAGTCAATCCCACAATCCCCCGCTCCAGAACTGCATATAAACGTGGCAAAAACAGCAGGGCTGAGTAGGATTTGAAAACATCTGTGCGTTTGATCTCATTAGCATACGGCCACTGAAGCGGGGCAGAACGGAAGCAGGATCGAGACACGGCAACCCTGTCGCTGACCCCCCCCATCTCTCGCTCTTACTCTTCCCAGCT
Organism: Triplophysa rosa; assembly: GCF_024868665.1. Taxonomy (NCBI): domain Eukaryota; kingdom Metazoa; phylum Chordata; class Actinopteri; order Cypriniformes; family Nemacheilidae; genus Triplophysa; species Triplophysa rosa. The sequence goes on along the minus strand of NC_079896.1, from coordinate 23,097,045 downwards.
TGCTGTCAAGGCCATTAGCTCGGCGGGAACGTGATCTGAGCAATGTGCTTGGATTGCTGTCCCAGGTCCACACTCGCTCTCTGTGTGTCTGTCGTATTGATTTTCCCCTTTACCACACGGCTTGTCGCTGTGAATTTTCTCGTTGTGCCAAGTTGCCAGCAGCACCCCTTCCACCCCCCGTCCCCTACCGAAAGAAAAAAAAACACGACGAAACGCGTGCGAGGTCCTGTTTAACCATGGGCGCACGCCTTTATTTTTAGAATTTGGCTGCAAGATAGTCCGTGAAGTGTTTTTTGTCCACGCTGCCCTGCGGGTCAGGTGACTTTGGGGCACAGTGTGGGGTCATACATTTGCAGCCAGCGTCACCTGTTCTCCCCCCTTCCCGTTGGCGGGGTGAGTGGCTGCAGGTGCCGGGGCCGATCTGATTGGACGTGATGAGCTCAGACAGACGCCGGGCGCGAGGGAGCCAGACTCGTGTCCGCGTCTCGCCGAGCAGCGTGCCGCCCGTGGCGTTCGCAACATACAGGCAATCAACTAAGTGACCGTGGTTCCCAGACAAGTCGCGCTAAGTGGCATTCTCAGCCCAATGGCTTTGAAATAATTGGTAGAGGGCAAAACAAGAAGAAGTGTTTTTTTCTCGCCTTACATTGATGCCCTGCGGACTGTACATCTGGTTTGCTGCGAGGCCGTCACTGTATCCTCCTGTCTGGCTGATAACGTGGCGAAGGGTATCCACCTGAAACGCAAAAACAACACGGCAAGGTCAGAACGCAAGGTCGGGCGAACCGACACGTACGAACAAAGCAAGGGCGGACGACTCGAGGAAGAATAAAGCAAGGTCAAAGAAAACAAACAGCGAAAAGAGACGCAAAGTAAACGTGATGAAACAAAACGACACAAAGTCAAAGAAGATCTGAATCAGGGGTATTGCGATCACAGAGAGGCAAACACGCGATGATGGCATGCAAACAATAAAATGCATTACAAAGGCTGACTTTAGGGCTCGGTTCCAGTGAGCTGCCTACATATAGAGCATTTGAAAGTATTAAAGATGGACGTACTGCAACCCCAGAATGCACTGCGATGACCTAAGAAGCTTTGTGTTTTTATGTTATTTTGAGTAACATGCAACAGTCCAAATCTATGCAAATCAATCAGAAGTGCTATTTGTGCAGAGCTCCTGTCTATGTAGACTGTTTCAGTTGACTTAGAATGCAGCCTATGTGGGCAGCAGACAGAAAGGAAGCTTTTAGCCTAAAAATGCTCTGTACAAAACCAACAACCTTCAGGGTGTTACTACAACCCTTGGGAAGAACGCTGTCGTGTTTGTGCACTTTTGAACACAGAACGTTCTTTTGCTAAGGTTTGAGATTTCTGCCGTTAAATGTAGTGTTCTGCACACTGTACCTGCGACTGCACATTGGCTCCCACCTGAGAGCTCTGGTACGAGTCCCCGTTCAAAGACTGAACACTCATAAATAAATCGCCAGAGTTTGACATGTTAAAAGAGCCAGCAGAACCTGAAAGAGTAGAAGAGACGAGGAGGAGCGAGAGAGATGAAAGGAAGAGAGGGTCGAAGAAAAGAGCGGAGAGTGGAGAATGAGATATAAAATACAAAAGTGCAGAAATGCAGTTATAGTTAGATGTGCTTTACAGAGCATAAAGTATCAGCAGACCATAAAGAAGACAGAGATTAAGATTGTTGCGAGTTCCAGCCGAGAGCGATGATGTCACTACTGTTGAGATATGCGCAGTTTTTCAGTGAAAATAACAGACCCTTAGTTGGGATACTGTGTTAGAGAATTCTGTCATCACCCTCAAGTTGTTCCAAACCTGTATAAACTTCTTTGTTCTATCGAACACAAAAGAAGATATTTTGAAGAATGTGGGAAACCAAACCGTTCTGGGGCACCATTGACGACCATAGTAGTAAGCAACCTACTATGGGAGTCAGTGGTGCCCCAGAACTGTTTGTTCACAAACATTCTTCCAAATATCTTTGTGCTCATCAGAACAAAGAAACTGATACAGGTTTGAAACAACATGAGGGTGAGTAAATGATGACAGAATTTATGTTTTTGGGTGAACCATGCCTTTAAATCTATAATCTTATTGTCTCATAGATTCAGGTGTGAGGCATCACTGTAGAGATCATTTGGAGTTGTGAATGAAGTTTTTTGTCACCTGCTGAGTTTGGAGTAGACGGGGAATTGGCCTGGCTGCCATGCGCAGACACACTCGCAGCGCTGACGGCCGTTCTGGCGGCGTACATGTTGGCTTCTTCCTGGAACTTTCCGATGTTCTTCTTATATCGGATTCGTTTGTTTCCAAACCAGTTGGACACCTGCCCACAAAAGCATTAATAAAGCACGTGTTTTCCAAAACAACGTCTACCTTCATCTTCAACAGCTTAGCAATGCATCACGGTGGATGAACAAAAACAAACAAGGCCTTGTATGGCAAGCCGAATTAGCTTTTAATCGATCTCAGGATATGAATTTTTGATATCAACAATTCAATTTTTACTAGTAAAAATTATAATTCTTGATATCAAGAATGGAATTTCTACTAGTAACAATTGCTGTTTTTGATATCAGTAATGAAATTTTCACTAGTAAAAATGTGAATTCTTGATATCAACAATGACGTCATCACTCGCAGAAATGTGTGTTCTTGATATCAAAAATTGAATTTCAACTAGTAAAAAACGTAATTCTTTTACTAGTTAAATATCACAATAGGCTGCCATTCAAATTCAATTTCAGATATCAACAATTCATTTCTTACACGTTAAAAATCTTATTTCAGATATCAGAAATGCAATTCTTACTAGTAAAAAACATAATTTTTGATATCAACAATTGTGTGGTTACTAGTGATAATGTCTATTCTTGATATCAACAATTGAATTACTACATGTAAAAATGCCAATTTATGATATCAAGAATTACATTTTCACTAGTGACAATGTTAATTCTTGATATCAATAATGTGATTGTTACTAGTAAGAAAGCCATTTTAGATATCTACAATTACTCTAAGATTTAATGATATCTGAAATGCATTTCCTGATATCAGAAATACCAAATGCAACATGTTAAAATTCATTTACAGATATCAAGAATGAGCATTTCAACTAGTAAAAATTGAATTCTTGATATCAAAAATTATGTTTTTACTAGTAAAAATTGCATTTCTGATATTTGAAATAACATTTTTAACACGTAAGAAATGAATTATTGATATCTGAAATTGAATTTGAATGGCAGTCTATTGTGACATTTAACTAGTAAAAATGCAATTACAGATATGAAGAATACACATTTCTGCGAGCAACGACGTGATTGCTGATATCAAGAATTCACATTTTTACTAGTAAAAATTGAATTGTTGATATCAAAAATAGTAATTGTTACTAGTATAAATTCCATTGTTGATATCAAGAATTATAATTTTTACTAGTAAAAATTGAATTGTTGATATCAAAAATGCATATCCTGAGAACGATTAAAAGCTAATTCGGCTTGCCATAGTTTGGATGAAACTTGTTACTTGTTATAAAAGATTAGATAGATTCAGGGTGTCGTGCTGGAATAGAATTATGTCGTTTTATATTGTATGTAATATTGTATGTATTTCAAGAAATATATATTTTTTACATTATTAAAGCTGCAATCTGTTACTTTGTTTTTTTTACAATAAAAATATTATTAATTAGGCAAGTAGGCCACTTGACTTGTTAAGTAACCTGTACATTTATGTTTCAAGCAGAGATAAGTAACACATAAAATAAATAAACAACAAAGGATATAAGCCGTACTAAGCCAGCACTCCATTTTAAATATAACCAGTGACATTTTAATGACCAGAAAAAAAGCACATTGACCGAACAAACGTAACGCCAATGACAAATCATGTGACGCCCACAAGGACGGAGTTCTAACCCTGACGGATACAAAAACGCACAACAAAATGATTGTCTATAACCGTCTCGCCGTGTCCACGCTGTCAGCTCCGATCTCCTGAAACGCTGACAGCAATCACTCACCACGCACTACATCCATTACTGCTAATACACCAGCAGACGAGCCGCTACGCTAATGATAAACACCATTACGATGAAAAGCTAATCAATCCTGCCGCTAAGCTTCCTGTTCCCGTGAAAGGCTAAAGGTGTTTCTATATTACAAACACTGCACGAATCATCAGTCACCCTGCCAGTGTGAGCCGAATGCATCACACGATCATTCCAGTTAAATTTATTAAATACCTCGGAGCGCATTATGTGTTTGCGGCGGCAGATGAAAAATGCTAAGAGGCATTTAGCGCCTTACTCCAAATGATTTTGTTTCTGATAGTTTTGCTGTCGAGTTACACGAGATTTAACTTGCGTGAGTATTACTGCTGTCACATTCAATACACAGATCGAAGTAGACATGGACTGTGTCTCAAAATGTAGTGAGGTGACAGTCTTAGCCAGCACGTTGTATGAAAATGGTAATCATTTCAAATATCCATCTGATATAGTGACCATCTGTACGGTTGTATTAGTAAGTCATGTATGTTAATTAAATCTTTTATTCTATACGTTTTTGTGTGTGTGTTCTTTGTGTTATGCGAGTACTCAGAGCTCCTAAAAACACAATCAATTCATAGTGTATGTGTGTGGACACTTGGTGAATAAAGCTTGTTCTGATTCTGAGAATGCTTGAAGCCTCTCACCTGCGACACTGTGATGGAGCACTTCTTGGCCAGCTCCTCTTTGGCCTCCTCGCTGGGATACGGGTTACTTAGATGCGAGTAAAAATATTCGTTCAGGATTTCTGTGGCCTGTTTGTTGAAGTTTCGTCTTTTCCTCCTGAGAAGAGAGATGCCGAAAAACAATGTTTTAAACACGTTTCTACATTTTATTCAGCTTTTTAGTCATGAAAAACAACAGAATCACAAACTAGATTTGTAAATGAAGAAAATGAATGAAAAAAACAAATAAAGCATGTCATGTAATTTTTACTTCATTTTATGCATTTGGCAGACACTTTTATCCAAAGCGACTTTACATTTCTTTCCGAGTAAGTGCAATCCCTGGGATTGAACCCATGACCTTGGCGTAGCTATAGTGCCATGATCGAACCACTGAGCTACAGGAAAGCCTACTTGGACCTTTAAAGCATTTAGGTCATGTTTGATACCATATTTGTAAAAAATGTCAATAGTACTTAAAGGGATACTTCATCTTCTGTCATCATTTACTCACCTTCCAGTTGTCCCAAATCTGTGTGAATTTCTTTGTTCTGATGAACACAGAGAAAGATATTTGGAGAATGCTTATAACCAAACAGATCTTGCCCCCATTGACTCCCATAGTAGGAAAAATTACTTTTTTTTTTTTTTTTTTTTATCTTGACATTTTGAAGAATGTAGGACAGCAAAACAGTTCTGACTACCATTTTATTTTTTCCTACTATGGGAGTCAATGGGGGGCAAGATCTGTCTGGTTATAAGCATTCTTCCAAATATCTTTCTCTGTGTTCATCAGAACAAAGAAATGTATACAGATTTGGAACAACTCGAAGGTGAGTAAATGATGATATTTTTGGGTGAAGTAACCCTTTAACAGTGCAAAGCAGGACTGAACAACATTGAAGAAAAATGTGATCGTAATTACTTGCTATATAACGCAATAAAAAATATCGTTGCTGTTCTTCCGAAACCTTGTCTGTCCAAATTCACAGTTTTTTAGGAAATGAAAAAACACCGTGCTTTTTAAATGATTAAATACTGTGTTGTCAATCAGTGTTGGGTGTAACTCGTTACTAAGTAATTAGTTACTGTAATTTAATTACGTTTCCCTTGAAAAATAAAGTAAGGGATTACTCTTATTTTTACAGTTACTTTTGATGTAATTAAACTAAATACTTTGTGTAATATATGTGTGTGTAATAGTGGAATTGACATCAAAATTCAGAGTATAACTTTAAAATCTGTGCTTTAATGTATAATTCTCACATTTGTAATACTTTGGTCAGTTAATAATGCTACTTTATATAGTTTTATATTATTTATTTGAATTAATTAAAAGAGCCCTTTCATGCCTATCTTTGAATCACTTAACTCATCAAGGTTGATATAGGATATAGAAAGTAATTAGTAATAAGTAACTAAATACCTTTTGGAGAGAGTAATTTGTACAGTAATCTAATTACACTTTTGAATATGTAATTAGTAACTAGTAATTAATTACTTTTTGAGAGTAACTTACCCAACACTGTTGTCAATGTTGACAAGCATTTTTAATACTTTTTATTGGTTAGATATTTGAAAAACCCAGTGACAAACATAAGGGGCGACTTTATGGCAATAAATAAAAATCATTAAATATGGAGATACAATGTTTTAGAGGGACAGCAGCGATATGCGATACGATAATGCTTTAGGTTTGTAAAATCCATGTGAACTATATTAAAATATATTTGAAAGCTGAAATTTTTAACAATATCATTCGTGTGCTGGTCTCTCTGCTTTTTGCATTGACCTAAAACTTTGACTACACACAACTTTTTTAAGTATTACAATCATTCATTTATTGTAAACCATAGCGATATGCAAGTGTGCTGTATATCAGTAATTGCCATAAATTGTGCAGCCCTAGCGCAAAGAGAAATTCGGTAAGCAGATGCTTGATTGTTTTAAAAGCCATCCCTAAAGCAGACCCCACACATACTAACAAGAAAGAAGCTTTAAAATGACAGTAAACTCAGCCTTTGGTGCCAATGAATGCGACCTCCTCTCTGCATCACTCATCTGCGGGCTAAAATCCTGCGAGCACGTCTCAAAGGTTTACAGACGCGGCACCGAAGGCCCGGAACAGAGGTTGAGCGGATTTCCTCCCCAAAACCCCTCTTCAAAACATGCAAATGAGCCCAACATGGTCTCAGGCAGAGAGGGGATTAACCGTTGGAACTGAGCATGCTCCAAAGAGCGAGAGAATGGATGCTAAGAGCTGTGAGAAAACATGAACCTCATTTAAATGTTCTGCCTCTGACTAGAAGCTCTCGGTGTCATTTATCCGCGAGGAAATTTATGCAAATCCCAAGCATGTTTCAAAGAGAACAAGCGATTACATAGAAACACGGATGGACTCGACACGCCATAGCGTGTGTGGGTTTGGACGGGCCCCCTAAAGCTCAGGTCTGGGGCTCTGTGCAAACACACAGCACAAGCGTTTGTTTACATGCATGTGCTTAGAGCCGAGCGTGGTCCACGGAGAAGACGAGAATGAAAACACAGGGCGTGATTATGCACGAAATCGCTAACGAACGCGCGAAAAACAAACAACCCCCCGTTTAGCTGTAGGCTCGTGAACACCCACCTGGCGTCTAGGAAGCGCGATCGCAGGATCATGACGGCCTCGCATGTGCTCTGTTTCAGCTGCATCTGGATGGAACTGAACTTGCGGTGGATGATGCCGACCATACGCTCGATCTCTTTGGGCGAGATGGGCCGCGTGCGAGACTGCTCCCTCAACAGGTTCATCACGTGGGTTGTGAACTCGTTGCACGCCTGGAAAAACGGAAAACAAACAGGTTTTACAGAACATGCAACAGGCTGATAGAGTCCTGTTTTATTGGACTTTATTGTTATAGCCATACAAGATTTCACATTTTTTTGTGATTTTTGAGATCAAATGACTGATTTTCTGGTGGTTATTTCTAGAAATGTGCAACAAATCTTGCCTAATATACGTAAAAAGAACCAAACGACATAGGACAAATACATTTTACATAAAGATAAAATCAGTGCTTTAAAGCAGTGGTTCTCAAACTGGGGGCCACAGATTTTGTGGCATTTTATGAAATATAGAAATTTATCATCAATTTTGTGCAATCAAACATCAGAAAAATAAGACCACCAACCAAAACTTGATGTTTCAGCATTGTATAGCTGCATATGTTTTAGTTTAAGATTATAAGTCTTTATTTGGGGGGCCGCAAAGCAATGCACTCTACACAAAGGGGGTCTTACAACAAAAAAGTTTGACAACCACTGCTTTTTAGGGCTGTCAAACGATTAATCGCGATTAATCTCATCCAGAATAAACGTTTGTGTTTACATAATATATGTCTGTGTAGTGTTCATGTTAATTTTCAATTAATAAACACATACACATACATGCATATATTTAAGAAAAATATACAATATATTTTTTTATAAACGTTTATTTGTAATTTAAATTATTGGTAAATATAAATAAATACATCTAAATATTTCCTAAATATATATACATGTATGTTTATGTTTTTGTGTTAATAAATACAAAATTAATATGCACAGTACACAGACATATATTATGTAAACAAAAACTTTTATTCTGGATGCGATTAATCGCGATTAATCGTTTGACAGCCCTAAACAAAATTGTCAACATTTACTCATCCTCATGTCATTCAAAGTCTGTATATGAGTCTTTCTTCTGTGGAACAGATCAAATATTTTGAGAAATGTTTCAGTGGTTTTGTGTCCATACAATGAAAGTCAATGGGGTCGAATGTGCTTTGGTTACCAACATTCTTCAAAATATCTTCTTTTGTGTTGTGCAGAAGAAAGTCTTGAAATGACGTGAGGATGAATAAATAAAAAATGTAATAATTGTGGGTGAACCATTTAGGTTTAGTTTATGTGCTGTGGTTAAACTTATTAGGTTAACAAACAGCAGCCGGCATAATAGGTTACTGTCACTTTAAAATCAACACTAAAGCACAATATTAATATTAACACAATATTAATATTAAGACATAACTGATGGTTTTTACATAAATACTCAACAGACATTTGTACAGTTATGTCTGTATTTGATGGTTCAAGTGCAATATGTTTGTAAAGAGAACACAATTCAGTACTCGTGCGCTGATGGGCGGCAAGCACAAATCTTTGTCCCACTCTGACGGGAGTCAACATTTTATTTCAAGGACGTTAGAATAGTTATACATTATGCTATTGTTTCGCTTGATTCTTGGAATGTAAGAAATGTTTGCTTTTGTCTGTTTTACACTGACAACTCACTGATACGTCTTACTTTTACACAGACAACTTAACAATTACAACTTTATTTAAATAAAGAATCATTTGATTTTTTATGATTATTTGATTTTTTATGATTATTTTTGTGGCGGAATTATGAATTATTCAGGGAATTGAAACAATGTGTTGATTCTGCATTGTACTCAGCAATCGCAGAATCAAGAAAAACTGGAGGGACTGATGGCTAATCTCTCCTCACCAGAAGCGCTGAACTCCTGATTCCCATCACTATACGTTCTAATCTAGTGATGTTGATAAAAATAATGTTAAACCTCATCCATCTTTTAAACCAGCGCCCTTCATATACGCCCTTTTCGAGGAGCTTGATCCTGGAATCCATTTATCATGCATAAAAATGAGGCCTGATTGAGTTGTTACACTTTTAATACTCCGAGTTCATTTTGAAATGGCCTCGCTGGCGTGAGAGCTCTCATTACTCACAGCGCACGCATGCACACACAGATGGGTACAAGAGGAGAGAGTGTCACAAAACACAGGGCTCATGGGAAGACGGCAACAACAGCGACACGAGGATGATGAAGGACGTTTTTGTGTCGTGCGGGGTGGTCCGTGCGTGTGTGTGTTGGCGATTTTGGGGCAGCGGGAGTGTTTGTGGTCCTCTATGACAGCTATGAATGTCCTTTTGTGAACAAACAAACAGAGGACACCTGGCTCAGTCCCAGAATGCATTTCAGTGCATCACCTCTGCTCTGTCTCAACTATATATCATCACAGATGGATCTACTGTCCGGCCAAAGTGTGTGAGAGTCAGTACAAGAGGTACTGAAATCATTTTTATATACAAAGCTTAAAAGTCAAGGATATTTAAGGTGATATTGATGACTTTAACAGTAAACTTTGAATGAATTAGTTTTAAAGTTATTGTTGCCTACTGATATTTTTGGAAAACACTAATGGGTAAGTCAGACATTGTGCGACTGAACTGACCTGCTCGTATTTCTCCAGCTCCGTGTGGTAGATCTGACGGATCTGAGTGAGCTTTGCTCTGTAATCGGAGTGTTCTGATGAATTATCGGCTCCTATTCCAGCCGACGCCGCCGCTGCAGCTGCGGCCGCCGCAGACCCGCCCCCTTTCTCCGGCCCGGACACGCCCTCTGCCAGCAGCATGTTGTCCAATCTCATCAGCTGGGCATCTGGAGGGTCTTCCTCCTGGGCGCCACGGATACTCAACACTGTAGGAATGACACAAAAATGTAAAAGGTTATTCAAACAGGTCAGTATCCCAGAATGCATTGCGTGACAGCAGGACACCAGAGACTCTGAATATACCGAGGCTGACATAACAGGTCCAGCCACATTGATCCACTGAGATTCTCCATTTTATGATAAATTGATTTAGCTAAAACAAAAAAAGGCCAAAGCTGCAGTTGACTTTGCCAAGTTTTACGATGATACAATTAAAAACTTCATTTAATTCATATCAGGAGTGACCCCAGTCAGTGGAGAGGATCTGTGGCTGTAATTCTCCATATCCTGCGGTCTGCTGGTTTGACACCAGGGGGCCTTAGAGTTTATATTTTACATTAGAGGACAGATTTGATCTTTAATACTTCAATACATCATGCTTTTTTACATGCTTACACATACAAGGATGTAGAAAACACAACAAAATATGTTCTTTCATCTCTACCTAGCAGGGTTGAACTTGATAGATAATAATTAAGGTTTAAAGATGTGGTTTGCTTTCAGTTGATAAATGTGAATTACAGCTAAATTGACCTCGACCTACAGTATGTTGATCAGGAATTTGAATAGCAATGGCAGTAATTTACGGTTGTAAATTTAATACTGTAATTTACATGAATTTGAGAGAGAATTCAAAGAACTTCATTAACTATTTTTGAGTCATTTATTCCGAATTACTTTATAACATGCAGAATACATTTTTCTTAAATGATTAGGCATTCGCCTAAGTTAGAAAATAAAAACATTTTGTCTCAACAAAAAAGATTTTAATTTTGTCAAACAGCATCACACAATGTTCCTTTTGATTATAAAAATGATTATAAACAAATCTGGCAGTAATATACTCTAATAAATAAACAAAAAATATGAATAGTGATAATAGTAGTAAGTAATAGTAATATTAGTATTTATTAGAATAAATATTATTACTATATAGTATAGCAACTTAATTTATTAAATTATGGCCCGGTTTCACAGACACGGCTTATCTTAAGCCAGGACTATGCCTTAATTGAATTAGGATATTTATGTCGCTTTTATAAAAATGCCTTAGAAGAATACATTACTGGTGTGCATCTTGTGACAAAACAATGGCACTGATATATTTTAAGATATTTCTGGGCAAGTTATATTGAGTTAAGACAGGTCACACATTCATTTTAGTCTGGGACTAGCTTTAAGCCTTTGAGCCAAATTCAATAAATGACTTCAATACAAAAATACATATAGGGGTGGTTTCCCGGACAGGGACCAGGACTAGGCCTTAGTTAAATTGGGATATTTAAATTGTTTTATACTTTACAAAAAACATTACTGTTGTGCATCTCAAGACAAAACAATGGCAATGTTTGTTGTTTTTGACACCTTTAACATTTACGTTAGTCTGGGACTAGTCTTAAGCCCTGTCCGGGAAACCGCCCCATAACGTTTGTGGGTAATACTGAAAAATAATGACATCATGAAATACTGCATTTATCACAGTTAAATTAATATGAAGTTCCTTCAATTTGATTAAATTGAACTTCCTTAAATTCAGAAAACGATTCTGCATCCTTCCCATCAAAATTCAAACTTAACTAAAATTCAGGAATTTATTCTTAAATCACTTCCGTATCTCACATGATCCGACTGCTGCCTACTTTGATTTCCCAACCGCTTTAATTATCAGTGACATTCTCTTCTGTCATCTAACGTCTGGCCCATTGAACAAGTCAGAGGGAGATGCAGTCATTTCCTCACGAGTTGTGACACATGAGCAAAAACCGACTTTCAGGTTTCTAGGTTGTGAGTGGATGGTCATCTGCTGTGATTATGGGCCACACTGTCTGGGACTGAAAGAAAACTCTTCATTAATCCAGAGACAAAGCCGTGCACTGGTGCATTAACCCCACACCACTGACTCCCGGTTCGGATGCCGCAGCGGTGAGAAAGGGTCCTTCTGTATGGCCAGCGGGGAAGCGTTTGAGGGGGGGAGGGACTCTGACCTCCTCTTTAAGTCGAAATGCAAATGCGCAGACTGTTGGCGAGCAGGAAAGGTCAAGGGTTCATGCCTCGAGCCCAGCAGGAGGTAGACTGCGCAAATCTGCGCAAGAGAAACATACTGTTTCATTAGCGAACACATCTGAACCGAAACGGTGCTGTGGCTTCATATGGGAAAAACTCACAGGGGAAGCAGATGACATGGATTCACCGTCACGTTTTTGAGTGTCCAAAGAAGAAATATCTGAAGAGGGTGTTTTTGTATAAGTCCTGAAGGCACAGCTGTAATAAGTGGCCCATGTAATTAAAAATGTAAAGAAATGATCCTACAAAGCTAAATTACATATATTGCAAAAATAAAATGATAAAAAAATGTATAGGACATGAGCCCTGTAAAAGGTTATTATAGTTTAATAATAAATAATTAAATAATATTTTGGATTAGATTTTATTTTATATATATTTTTTAGTTTTTCTGTTCCATTTTTTGCGATTTCGTTATGTGCTTTTGTCATTTTATTACATATGATAAAATATATATAATACATATAAGTATATCTTTTTTTAGTTTAGTTTTTATGTATTTTCAGTTGAAGTTCCCCTGTAGTCTAATACATATGCTCTAAATTAGCTTGAATGTAACTTTATTTATATGGTTTTATGAATATGCAAATTATTCCCAGCCTGATCCACTCGGTAAACTGTGCGATGTGGTTTGTCTTAAAGCATATTAAAAACACGAAATAGATGACGCATGAAAAAATTTGGTTTCAGAAGTGTTCTGGGTGGTTGCTTGCTGCGCCAAATCAAAAGAATCCAACTCCAAACCTCTGAAATTCTGATGTCCAGAAACGGCTCACGTTTTAAAGATTGCACAAGAGTAATAATGATAGGCTACTTACTTTAGCAAACACCAGTAATAAAAATCAAATTATTACAGTGGCAAAAATAAAACCAAAAAAGGAGCTGTTTTCCGCATGTAAAGGCACAGTAAGTTCAGTCTATCACTGCTGGTTGTTAACAGCTCATAAACAGCACAGTCATGATCCACAGCTCATAATAACATGAAACTAAAACAAACCACAGAGAGCAGTGTGTGAGTGTGTGAGAACATTCAAGCACTGTAAAGTAAAATTAGGACAACTTGTAAAGTGGGACATAAGTCATCCTTTTTAATAAAGATCATGGTTATGTTTTTTACTGTGTGTAAATGAATTCATTACATTAGTTTATCCTAAGCTACAAGACACTGACGTAGAGATTTGGATCATATTTGTAAAACCACACCAATGCAAATGAAAAGTGATTCACCTTTTCAAATACTCAATAGTCAGATACTGTGAAGGAATCAAAACTGTAGCGCAAATGCAACTAGCACACGTTTTAGATGAAGCAGAAACGTCGACTGCGAGCTCAAGGGAGACATCGGCAGAAACTCAAGGCCAACAGAATTCCATCCAAAGTTATAAAACGTCTAGACTGTCAAGCATAATGGAACATAAAAATTCCCCCGTTCACAGAGCGATACGCTCCCCCTCTGCCAAATCCTGCTTCGCATCCGCGGGTGTTTATTTAACTTGGCTACAAGCGTCTCGACCATCAGTCTGTTAAAAAGAAAAGCTGTTTGGCCAGCGAAAGGCCCAGAACGAAAAAGCCAAACGCAATACGATACACGCGATCGAAAGGGGAAAAAATGGCACGAGAACAAATAATCCGTACGTACAACCATGAAAACCTTTACTGAGAGTCACAGCATTTTGATGAGGTCATATTGAGCAATACTTCAAGTACAATAAAATCAAAAGTTAGATTTACAAGCGTGCTGCAACGGATCTGGCATCGGGATGTTGTTTATAGTGCAGCACGTGCTCACGAGAATACGTCACATCTTCTATGTGCTTTTAGCCAAATGTGCTAGCTGGCAGAACATGTGACGCTGTGATGTCATTAGGGTTGCGCCATTCAGACTCAGCTGTTATCATTGATCACATAAGACCAAGTAAGAAAAAGCGCCGACTACGTTGACCTGCTAGCATTCTAAATTTCACAAACTGGACCTTTAAAGCTGCAATTTGTAACTTTTGCCTCTTTACCGCCACCTTTGTTTGAAACATAAAATTACAGGTTACTTTGCATCAAACAAAATCATACCTGTCTCAACTTATAAGATAAACGTTGATATTATAAGATTTAGTTTAAAATGACTTACAGTATATACTTGCTCAATAACTGATATCTGACTCAAAAAGTTAAGGACTGCAGCTTTGAAGTCATAATTTGTTTAGTCTTATGGACAAGAAAGATATTAGTACAAAATTGAGATGCATCCGCAGGATTTTAAAATAAGAAAATCATTTTCCATTCGTAAACATTTCAACTAATTATATTATAAATAATATTTCTTTTTAATGCATTCATTTTGAAACGGATGCCCTGGCTAAAGACACTAAAAGCACACGGATATAGCGCATGCAATGGAAGGAAATACACCTGACAAATGATGATTTATTCATCCCTCTCGTAAACTAAAGCACATAATTAAAAGCACTGAATGGATTATTCTAAATAAATACAATTAGGCAGAATGATGAGAAAGGTTCCTGCGTTTGGCTGTGGGTCATAATTACACGAATCACTGAAGGCCACTTTACTCCGTAATGGCAGGCTAATTGATTCCTGCTAATATTTTCCTGAGTTGAAACTGCGTGGTTCTTTCTAGCAGGCCAACGCTGAAGAGATATCTGCGAGACAGCTGAGGGAGGAAAGCTTTCCCTATCCTTGTTAACGTTGTTTTCTCTTTAAAATGAAAAGAATCACCTGCAGGCATTTTAATGCTGGTTTACTGCTGGAATAAAGCACAGCAGCAGATCTGGATTTTGAAGTATTTTTCATTGACTGTTTTCTTGGTTTCAGCTCTCCTTTCGATTATGGTTCAAATATATTAAACTTGGAGCTCATTCTTAACTTTTGGATGGATACTTTGATCATGTTTCTGGACTGTAAGTTTTTCACAATAAAAGCTTTGCTAGATTTTATTTAGCTCTTTATGAAGCTGCGATATGGCATTTGCATTGATAGTCTGACAGGATGCTGGACAGCTGTTGCCAGGCGACCAGAACTCCATCTGGAGTTGGTGAATCATGATTTGATTTTGATTGACCTGCTTCAAACATCTCGTCTCAGACATTTACTTGGCATTATAGAAGATTTACTCTGCTCAGCCTTGTTTTGTCAGCCGTCTGCAGTTATTTCCCACATGCACAACTACAACGATATTTGCAAATAAATCAGGGTTGCTGTGCCAGAAGGTCAGGGACGACCGGATGCTTTTAACTTTAGCCGCTAACCCAAAACATCAGATCTACTCAACAGATTGTTAGAGCCCAAACAAAACAAAAAACGGAGTTCGCGACATTTGCTCGATCTCCCAGCGTGTGGCCTTTTACAAATCGAATCAATATTTAATAAAAACCCAAGGCCACGGGCTGAACGGACAATGGATTATTTTCTCTGTCGGCTTGTTTATCGGAGGCGAATCGTTTCATTTCCGAGAAAGCGCTCTGGAAGAGTCTGTGTTATTGGTGGAAGGCGCATGCAGGATTTATGCACCTCTTCTCAAGGTGGCTACTCGCCAAAAGTCGTGTTTGTCTTTTCCTCCAGTGTAGCTGTGTACTGTCGGATGGTTAGTATTCTAGTCTTCTGCATTTTCCATTAAGCGAACATCCGAGCGGGTCTGCCTGTGCCAGGGCTCCCACAGATACTGAAATATTAATTGAACTTCTATAAAAGGAGGCCGTGATCACTCTAGCTGAACCCTCGGACTGCGACCAGTCTTAATTGAACAAGCACGAGACACAAATGGCGGTTTGTGACCGGACCGTTTCAAAGTGCCAAAGCATCTTACCTCCCTAAATGAGTAAAGAGTCTGTATTATTTCATTTGGTAGTATTCTTGAAAACAAAAAAAGATAAAAACTAAACGTGTGTAAAAAAGTGTCAAACAGAGCCAATTTCTGCAAAAATAAATAAAACAAGCTTTTAAAAGGAAAAACATGGCCATGATGTGCCAATATAGGACATAACACAAGCCAATTTTAGGCACAATATTTTCAAATGTTAATACAGCACTTTCTCCATTTTTGTCAAATCGCAAGAAAAAAATGCCGCGAGATTACATCCATATCAATGTCAATGCTTTGACAGCAAGATCAATTTCCTCCCAAAATAATGAACAGGAGGCCAAAACCTGCTCTGCAGTTCACATTTTTTACCCATCTGATTAGCCGCAAATAACACGCGACTGTCAATAGCCGGAAGAACGTGTATCCCTCTGTGAACTGATGCCGTTGTGTCAGAGGCGGTTGGCATGGCTGGTCATCATGGTGATACTCTGATAGAAGTGAGATGCTGATGTTGAACGAATTATGTTTAGTTTCCCTGTCAGTCTTGAGCAAACCGACGCACACACACACACACACACACACACACACACACACACACACACACACACACACACACACACACGCACACACGCACACGCGCGCACACACACACACACACAGAGTTGCTCTATTTTGTTGCCTGACTTGGTCAGTTGTAGGCCTATTTTCTCTTTTATATAAAAGAGTGATTGAAAACATGGTAATAGCAAAGTTTTATGCTAAACAACAACAACAACAACAAAAATCACTCCCTGATGTAAATAAAAACATAAATGGCTACAGTCACAAACACAAACAAAAAGCTAAACAAAATACTTTACTGTAAGCGAATTGTTACCAAGGAATGGGTGATAAAAAGGCACTAACAATTATCTTTTGAATGTCCATATTCTTTTAAATTGTTAAAAAATAATATCTCATTATTGTTGAATCTAGAATAAACTACTTAAAGGAGTCATATTGCACGGCTAAAACGAACATTATTGTTTGTTTTAGATGTAACGCAGTGTGTATACACCATTTAAAGTTTAAAAAACGTTGTATTTCCACGTGCATGTTTGTATCTCCTCTTTGCTCCGCCTCTCTGAAACGCGCTGATTTTTTACAAAGCTCTTTTACAAAGAGGTGTGCTATGATTGGCCAGTTCACCAGTGCGTAGTGATTGGTCAAATACTAGGGCTGCTCGATTATGACAAAAATCATAATCCGATTAGTTTGGCCAATATTGAGATCCCGATTATTTAACACGATTACTCACTATGTTTTAAAACAACTTAGAAAAATAAAAAACTTGGCTTTTAAACTGTGAATTCAACTGAAAAATAAATGTAAAGAAATAGCACAGCTGAACAAATATAAAGGAAGGGGGTGCGCTGTGGATTTATACCACAAGAAAAGAGATGATCCTTGCAAAATGGAATGCGGCACAATAATCGTTTTACGTCGATTATTTTGTTTTTGTAATTGTTGAAAGCCAAAATTGAAGATTACAATTATTTTCGATTAATTGCACAGCCCTATCAAATACTGCAAGCATTTCACGGAAATGCCTCTTACCATATTCGGAACATCAGGTTCCAAAGCAATTGTACTGACAGGCGATACAATGACCTTAACTACGTGTAGATTTGGGCGGTCTTAGTCAAATCATGTTACGAAGTTACGTAGATCCGCCGGGGTGTGGTTACACGAGGCGTTACAGGCAAGTCTGGTTGAGCATTCTCTTTTAGATAGAATGCATCTTTTGTTCCCACACTTTCATTTGTGCAATTTTACGTGTCTAATACATGCATGGGCAACTTATAACACAGAAAAACACGTACTTCCGCAATATGACCCCTTTAAAATACTGGAAATCGACTACTAAAATCTTACCATCAAAATACATGACATACAGAGCAACACTTTTTCAGTGCAAACACAGACGCAGTGTTTGGATGCATAATTAACCCATGTTGGTCGGGCTACGCTGAAGCCGTGGGCTCAGATTTACGCTGACAGCTCGGGTCCTGTTTGTTTGCACTGGTGATTCAGTGGCACAGTCGAGTGCGGCTGCAGCGCTTGATAAATCAGGGTGGGTCGACGCTGGCGTGTTCAGTGGTGGTCCTGTCAGAACGCAAGCTCAGAGTCCAGACGACAGCTTCATGCTAATTCAAAGGCAACATTGTTCATTATACAGTCACGAGTGTAGCGGAACGACAAAGAAACCAACAGGACAGTAATCTATCTGTTTAACCAGACCACCTCTGTCACAACTAAGAGTGGAAATGGGTGATATTCACTGGGGAACACTAGTTGGTGACATCATTTAGGTTTTTAAATGCCACTATACGCGTGTATAAAATTTGCAGTGTTTGGAGACGCAGGCGGATAAAAGATGAAAATGATCTACATTTTTGCCTGGACGTCAGACCCCCTTGAATTTAATCCTTGGTCCCCCCGTTTTCATCCTTGGTCAAAACCCTGGACACTTGGAATCGATATTATGTAAATTAGTAGATTTTTTACTGATCAATGCCAATGTGCTAAATAAATATGAGCTTTACCATTATTGCTGAATAACAAAAATCTATTCTTTAAAAAATCCATTGACAAGGCTATCTATACCAGTGATTCTCAAACTTGTTCGTTGTAAGGCCCCCTTTGTGTAGGGTGCATTGCTTTGCGCCCCTCAAAATAAAGACTTTTTTATGTGAAAATGTTTTCATGAAACCAAAAACATCAATTATTTTGGTTGGTGGGCTTATTTTTCTGATGTTTGATTTCTGATGTTTATGATAATATTTTTCTACAGAAAATCTGTGGCTCCAGTTTGAGAACCCCTGATCTATACTATACATTTTGAAACTGACACAAGTGAAAACAATAACTTTGCATAACCAACCAAGCAGGGAAAGCCAACTACAAAAATCTCTAAATGGACAAATATCAGCTGAATAATATCAAAAACAGACTAGTAAAGTACAAAAAGTACTATAGCTGTACCACGGTAAAGTGACAGTATACAACAGTGATACTGATTGTATTTTGAAAGCGTATAAAAAGTTATTATTAGTGAGTGACAGGATTTATTGACGATTTGTGATATTTAATGCACAAAATATAATAAAAAAAGGGTGACATTTCAAGCTCATTAAAAAAGAAAAATGCATGAAAAGGTGCCACAAGCAAAATGAATCAATTCAAAACGGAATCAAATCACAAATTAGAAAGTCAATTAAAAGAATAAGCCCCGGCATACATGTGCATGTGGTATGACAGTCTGCTTAAACAGAGCTGACAGGAGCTGTGTGAGTGTGTTTCTGTCGTGCAAAGAACCATCGCTACAGCCCGAGACCAGCAGCTCCCAGCCCAGTGGACCAGTACGAAACGCGGCTCTGCGTTTGGCCCGTACAGGCGCCTCCAGAGTCGAGTCTAATAATGGTAATTATAATCATTAAAGGCCGGCCAGGCCTGGGGGTAGCTGGTAATGACACAGCCTGAGCTGGAATGAGAGATAGAGAAAGATAGACATCAAGATGGAGAGAGAGAAAAGTCATTCATTAGGCAAATAGTGTTACTCATTTGAACGCATCCTCAGCCTCGGGCCACGCATAATTCCTCTAGATCTATTAAATATATGTGATATATGAGCTGGATCTAATCAAGGATGGGTTTTACTGTACATGTATGACTAAAGCTGGTGGCTGGTAAACACGTTTTCAAGTTACCTCAAAGTCCAACTTAGCAAGCTTCTCAGGCAGATGGCACATTACATGTAATTATATAATAGAATTTGATTTAATAATTAATCAATACATTTTATATAATACATTAAATTTAAATTTTCTATTATTCTTCAATGAGTCATGAACCAAACCTACAAATAAAGACATCTGAAACAGACAAAAGAAGTATTGCACATGCTCAAACTGAATCAAAAGATTTCAATGTGAACTAGCGACTCAGTAACCGATTGGAAATATAAAAATGATAAAAAAACTAACATTAGCCACTTTATATGGCAACATCTCTAATGTATGTTTAAATATAAGGTCATATATTTAAAGCGTGGAATTAAATATAAATCTGAGTTGTATGACTGCATCAGGAGTCCATTTCTCAGCCCCCCCCCCCAACTGCACCCCCGAGGGGCAGAACAGCCAGAGACAAGCGTGTCATTAAAACCTGCCCCGCAGCTCTTTATTACAGTCAATCCTCCGGGATGCCAATGACACGTCTGAAGCCAAAAGAGCCACAAAGGGCAGAGTGACCAATCACATCATCAGTGTGTGTGAGGGGGGCGTGGTCACTGGTGTGGTCAGACGGAGCAGAACGCATTTTCTGTCCTTTCATTACTGACGCATCACCTGTCCTGCATGGATCACTGACGCACAACTCTATCAGACCACAATAATGTGTCTGTTATCCACATTGACTTGCACTGGTAACCCCCAAAAATTGGAATAAAGATACCGTAACTTAACTTTGTGAGTTCACCTTCATAAAGCTAAACCTGAGCAAAGCATACAAAGAATTGGTTTGTAAACACACATCTCTTAGCAAAAACGTTTTTTTTTTACGGATCAGCTCAAGTAATAAAATAGACTGAAGATATTTAAAAGAATGTGGGAAGCTACACAATTCGAGGCACCATCGACTACCTTAGTATATTTGTTCCTTCTATAGTAGTCAATAGTGCCCCAAACCGGTTTGATTACAAACATTCTTCCAAAATAAATATGTTTTTTTTGTGTGTTCAGCAGAACAACATAGTTTATACAGGTTTGAAACAACTTGAGGGTGAGTAAATGATGGCAGAATTTTTTTGGCTGAACTATCCCTTTAAGATTTACTCCTCAACACTGCACAGAATTCCAAGAATTAAGTTCACAAAAAAACAGTATCTCACTCTCTCATTTAATCACCCTCTCTTTTTCTCCCTCTCCCCCTCACTCCCTGTCTCTCTCTATCACTCACTCTCTGTCTCTCTCTGCGAGCGAGTGCCACATTTCATACAGCATCGTTCTCTCAGCCAACAAGTTTATGTAAAAGTGATTAACCGTAATTAAGCCATAATTACTCTGATTAGCCAAGTCGCAGTAAATTACAGCAGCGCATGTGAAGCGGTGGAGGGGTATAGAGTAGCTCTGGGGAGGTGTGTGTTCGCCACGACCAATTTCAGATTGCACAAACTGTATCGAGGTTGGGGGGGCTTAGGTGTTCATGAAGCGAGACCTTGTTACCCATAATGCACTGCTCTCACTGTCACACACAAGCTTGTGACTGTGTAAAATGATTTCCCTAAATGCATGTGTGCAGTTTTAAAGAGAACAAGTAACATTAATTGCATTCACAACCTTTTCAAAAGAAATGTATGTGAAATAGAAGTTAGTTTGGAAAGTGTTTTAACCGTCAAACTTTGAAGAGGCTTCAAACCTCTTGAGGTCAACTTCAGGTCAAATTTTTAAGAAATTAAGCTTTAATTCATATTCCAATGGTCCAAACCTTAAATAGACCCCCTTAATTAAATATAAACTATATCTTTCTTTGAAATAATACACACTGGTGGAATTATATTGGGGGCTGATTTACATAATGAGGGTTTTATGGGGTCCTGGCAACCGATTCCTCAAATTCACCTGCTGGGATTTTGCAACCCAAGAAATCCTCTCACCATCTCACCAGCCAAGGCTGTGACCTTTCCAGTCCAACACAGAGACTGCATAACAGAAGCTGGTCTTTTATTGTAAAGAACACACACACACACACACACACACACACACACACACACGCACACACACAGACAAACACACATTTTGCCCTCCGCACTCCCGCAGCATTGCGGATTGGTCGGAACGCCAGCAGAAGTCTCGGGTCATGCCAGCACTGACTGAGGCTGAGCAAATCTCTCATTTTATTTGAGTCTGCTTCTCTTCTGGCACATAAATAATGCATCAGTCGGAGGCGTGTGGCGCGCTGCAGTCTCTCTCTCTGCGGGGAGCGCTGCGTCTCCCTCTGCGTCCCCCCCTCTCCTTCCCGTTACACCGCACCCGATTAATTACACACTTTAATGAGCTGCATTATTAATGGGGCTCTTACTTGGCAGTTTAAGGAAACGCAGCCGAGCGCTCAGCGATACGAGTTTCTACTTCTCATTAAAACGTCACACGAGGCTTGTGGGACGACCGTGGCCCTTCTCTAACACAACATTCACAGGATTTAAATTCTTGACAGGGGCATAGAGATGGAGAAAAGTCTAAAGTATTCCTTCTCAAACCAGGCAGGAAATCTGCTTATGATGTCATCAGAGTTCAGTGAAATATGACCAATGATGATAATTTGCATTTTAATTGCTTAGAAAGTAAAACCTCACCTCAACAATGCACACAGTTTTAGAAAGTTCCTCCTTTGCTGTAGATCGTTTATGGTTGCCAGATAATTAAAAAAAATCTTGAATTATTCTATAAAGCATCCCTGTTTGGGATTTGTGTAATCGTTTTGATAGTCTTTCAAAAATAGCTCATACACTCAGACTTTCTAAAAGACAACCGAATATCATTGAAGTTCTGGATCGTCCTTGGAGACATCCATTTTGATTTAGCATCACTTCTACAAAACAGTCTGTCGAAAAAAATCAAGAACAAATGTGTTCCACGTGGCCCACATGAGCTCAAGCTGTTTAATTACTGCCTTTAAGAAACCAAAATAAAACGAAATTTCTAAGTCATAAGCCATAAATATCCACATGACTGACAGAAAACAACAAAAATACACGTCGATGTTGCAGCAGGAAAACTAAAAACTTAAAACACATTTTTAATTCTTTACAGAAGTGCAGTGGGAGCTGCACTGACATATCAGCACACTATCACTTGGATTGTAGTATTGTTGCTTATATTTTGAGGAACATAAATATATTTTTCTTTTGTCTGATACCGTCTCTGAGATGAGTTTCACAGCTACGGAAAGAGACCGAATGAGAAACCAAGAGTATGGATTCCCGTGGGTCCTCCGTGTGGGTTATTTTGTGCAGGAGCGTCTTTCCTCCTGCCATTCAGCGACTCATAACACAACACATCAAAACATGTCACCTTCCATTAGCCCGCAAACCAACACATGAGCAGGAAAGACTTCAAAATGACCAGAAATACAACAGAAAAACCAAGCACTTTCTTAATATAGCCGAACAAGAATCATGATGCAACAACTTAACACAAATAAAAGTACATTCTTTTTGTGTTTGGCTAGTGTCTTATAATATATCTATTTATATTTTATTTAATTTATGTTAATATTAATTTGTATTATTATTTTACTGTATAATAATTGTATTAAATAAACGATTTGTTGAATTTTGTTGTATGTTCATTTTATTAGATAAACAATTTGTTGAATGGGTCCTGTAGTTCGGTCGCATTTAAATACATTTATATTTACATTTAGTCATTTAGCAGACGTTTTTATCCAAAGCGACTTACAGATGAAGGAAACAATGGAAGCAATTGGAACAACATAAGGACAACAAAAAGCATAAGTGCAAAAAGAAAATTGGTCTCATATAGCCTATCACAGCCTAAGTTTTTTTTTTTTTTTTTGAAAGAGTAGGAAAGAGATAGAAGTCAGAACTGACCAGTCAGGTGTTGACGGAAGAGATGTGTTTTCAGACGGTTTTTAAGGTCATTGTATCCCGAGAAGGTACGTGAGAGAGATCTTTTACCTTTTTGGCATGGCACCACAAGACGTGGTGCCATTTAAATGCCATTTAAATAAACCGTATGTTACATTGACATCTAGAGGTTGAGCGTGGTATCGCAGTCTAAATTAAAAATATTGGAGAGACAAGTTTGGACAAGTAACGCTTCTTCTTGGTTTCTTTTGATTGCTATCAGAAATAATCCACAGGCACTCTATTGTTTGTGAATGTGTCCGGAAGTTCAGTTGGGGTCACAAAAGTGCGCATGCGCAGTAACGTTTGTTTATTTGGTTAAGATGAAACCGTTTATACTATACTAAACTATACTGTACGTGTCACCTCATAAAACCTTATAAAATGTGCTCCAGTGTGATCTAAATTGATTGATTTTATTACATTTTACATGACTAAATCAACAGAACTGCATTAGTTGGAAGCAATGAGTCATTTTTTTTAAAGGTCCAATATGTAATTTTTTGGAGGATCTATTGACAGAAATGCAATGTTATATCCATAACTTTGTCTTCAGAGGTGTATAAAGACCTTACATAATGAAGCGTTATGTTTTTAATACCTTAGAATGAGCGATTTCTATCTACATACACCGCTGGTCCCCTTCTTTCTACAGTAGCCCTAAACGGACAAACTGCTCTACAGAGCGCGTTTTGTAAATATGTTATCTATTTCGTCAAAGAAGTGAAAACGTGAAGATAATTTAAGTCCTGTGTCAGCTAGGGTTGGCTCGATACCAACATTTTGGCTTCGGTACGGTACCAGAATCTAATACCGGTAATATCGGTACCATAGTGATCAATAACCAGCCCCCAAATGAATAATTTGAAAAAATATTAAGAAGACTGCATGAAACTGCTGTAACTGCTTTAATGCATATTTTATATATTACTTTTATATTTTATATTGCACAAGTTTATTTTTACACTTTTACACAGTATTACTGAAAAATGATTTGGTTATATAGACTTATCATCATAATCCCACAAATATGAACAATACAATTTTGAACAACAATTTAATGTTTCAAGTAGGTATATTTAACAGTAGCATTCAAGAGGAAAACTGAATGATAAAAATAAAAAACTCTTCACTGTATAAAATAAATCTGCAATGACTCTAAATGAAGCTTAAAAAGTTTCATTTTCTCTTTAATAAGTGACACAGATTTATTAGGTTACTGTCACTTTAAGGCAAATTCTTTTTTGATGCGGATATACATTTAAAACACAGCGGACTGTGCTTATGTGAACCTTTTGTGTTTTTGACATAACAGCGTGTGAATTTGACAGTATAAAAACATATACAAGATGTGAAAGAGAACTTCATGATGATTAGTAGGCTAACCGAGATGTCTGCAAGGAGATAACGTTATATGTGCTATTTATGCCATTGAATGGGGATGTACAGACGCATCGAATATACGTTACACTGTTACGCAGCATGTAGAATATACGTTACACTGAAAAACAATCTAAAGATCTCTCTGCAAAAGTAGAATGAGCCGAATTTGTAATAAATCACTCACAGTGTCTCAGTTTAAATAGTCGCAAAAGTGCTTGTAGAGCAATTCATCTTGTTCTTCTATGTTGCCGATTCTGCGTCAGTTCTGTGGCATACTGCCGCATAGCGGTGAACTTTGGAACAGCAGCGATTCAAGTACCGAAACAAGCCAAATTCTGGTATTGAACCGTTTGAAATCTAACATGTACTGGTAAATTTCCAGAACCGGTTTACCGCGCAACACTAGTGTCAGCCACCATGGTGCTTCGAAGGGTGGAGTGAGCTGTTGGTTGCAATTCGCAACCTCACCGCTAGATGCCGCTAAATATCATTCACTGGACCTTTAAGGGTCAGATCAAGAAACAGCTTCCTAAGGTAACAATGGCATGGTACCACATTTTACAGTGGAGGCAGTTGCTAAGGTGAGTGTCTTTATTATGTTGTTATGCAGTTGCCAGGGTGTTCTAGGTGGTTGCTAGGTCAGAAAAAAATCACATAGACTGATATCGAATCAGGGTCCAGAGTCATATCTATAGAGCAGAATATGATAAGACTCCAGGGGTGGCGCTCTTTAACATCTAGCTATACAAATCTAACCTTGACCAAACTATCACTTCACTCCAGCGCTCAAAATAAACATGTTAACGACTTTCACTCAGTGGTTTTAATTTGCTCAAGGTGTCCTCTATGTCTCAAGACCTCTGACCCCTGGCTCACTCAGCGTAGGGTCTTCTAATATTCTATTCTTCGGCTCTCTGACGGCCTGTGATCCAGTCGAGCGGGCGTGATCTTCCAGTCCAGCTCAGCTTTTCATTTCTTGTGTCTTGATTGACAAAAGGAGTTCCCTGTGACCTATATTTGCATGTGCTCTGTGACCCAGATAGTGCCCACGTAATGAATGTCTTGGCCATTTGTGTCCAACTCCTCCTTGTCTTGGTCTTGCATCCATGTGCTAAAGTCCTCCTGATGGAGTTGTCCCCAGGGCCTGTGCTGTCTGGGGTCTAGAGAGAAATATTCCCATGCGCCCGGACCGGAGACATTTGGGGGGGTCACACATTACTATTCATGGGCTTGAGATGATGGACCAGCTCCCCCTCAATTTATCATTCGCAGCCAAAATGCACACACACATACTCACCTGCCTTTGTCCCATGGTGGGGAATTAAAAAAGTCACATAATAGATTTTCCTCGCCGTTTGAAAAGCATTGTATTACACTGATTAAGTCTAAAATTCACAAGGCAAAACTCCATTTATTTCTATAGAGCTTTTCACAATTTTGTAATGTTGCAAAGCAGGAAAAAACAAAACAAAACAGGAAATTTATGAAACATTTAGAATACATGGTATTCCACAAATGGTATTACAATTTGTGTTCAAAAAGATGTACAAAACTAACAGACAAAAACAAACTGATTGTCTTTAGGTTTGCAATCTGACTATTATATTCATAGTTTTAAGGAAGTTTGTGTATCAGTTATTATTTTTTCCAAAATATACACTTGGTTTTCGGTGGGAAAATCCACAGAACATATTTTTAAAAAGTAAAATAAAGGTGTGTGAATCACTTATTTACAGTTAAAGTCACCGTGAATTAAAAAAATGAGATATTTTACAGAATATTAAATTGTATATTATAAATTATTTATTCACGAAGGTCATTACTTTTTTAATTCATGTGCCCTCATAAAGTTCCCCTGCCCAAATCTCTTTTCGCATGACGTATGTCAGGGCGGGACTATACTAACTACCCAATAAACCGCCTTTCAATTTCTAACAATCCAATAAAATATTCAAGGACAAAATCATGCCCCACCCTACAATTTCCCTACATTTGTTAGTTACATACTTGTCTAGAGCAGTGGTTCTCAAACTCGTTGTAAGGCCCCCTTTGTGTAGAGTACACTTTGTGGCCCCCCAAATAAAGACTTGTAATCTTAATCTTAAACCAAAGACATATTCAGTTATACAAATCTGTAACATCGATTCTTTTGGTTGGTGGTTCTGATGTTTGATTGATCTATGATCAATTTCTATATTTTATAAAATGCCACAAAATCTTCGGCCTTCCTGGATCCATCCTGGGGTCCCTCAGAACCACTGGTCTAGAGTATGTTTAGAGTATGCAATAATAAAGACTTCTGGTTTAGCATGCCATGCACCTCGAATTAAAGCATCCACATGGCGTCGTCTATGATTAATTCCATCGAGCTCAAGTGCAGCGTGCTAATAACATCCCGGGATGCTTTTGTATTATTCTGAGAAACTTTACCGTGTTCTGAAGTAACCGACTCCAGCTGTCTCTGAAGAATTCCTCCCGCGTTCTGCAGCTACCGGCTGAATGATAAAATCACTCTGACCTAGATGCTGCGGCCCTCATGAGACTCTCTCTCTCTCTCTGCGCTCTGTGAATACGTAATTCTAATTTATGAAGTAGCAGCAGGCACTGGCAGAATGTGTATGTGTGCATTTCATATATATATATATATATATATAAGGACTGCAGCTTTGAAGTCATAATTTGTTTAGTCTTATGGACAAGAAAGATATTAGTACAAAATTGAGATGCATCCGCAGGATTTTAAAATAAGAAAATCATTTTCCATTCGTAAACATTTCAACTAATTATATTATAAATAATATTTCTTTTTAATGCATTCATTTTGAAACGGATGCCCTGGCTAAAGACACTAAAAGCACACGGATATAGCGCATGCAATGGAAGGAAATACACCTGACAAATGATGATTTATTCATCCCTCTCGTAAACTAAAGCACATAATTAAAAGCACTGAATGGATTATTCTAAATAAATACAATTAGGCAGAATGATGAGAAAGGTTCCTGCGTTTGGCTGTGGGTCATAATTACACGAATCACTGAAGGCCACTTTACTCCGTAATGGCAGGCTAATTGATTCCTGCTAATATTTTCCTGAGTTGAAACTGCGTGGTTCTTTCTAGCAGGCCAACGCTGAAGAGATATCTGCGAGACAGCTGAGGGAGGAAAGCTTTCCCTATCCTTGTTAACGTTGTTTTCTCTTTAAAATGAAAAGAATCACCTGCAGGCATTTTAATGCTGGTTTACTGCTGGAATAAAGCACAGCAGCAGATCTGGATTTTGAAGTATTTTTCATTGACTGTTTTCTTGGTTTCAGCTCTCCTTTCGATTATGGTTCAAATATATTAAACTTGGAGCTCATTCTTAACTTTTGGATGGATACTTTGATCATGTTTCTGGACTGTAAGTTTTTCACAATAAAAGCTTTGCTAGATTTTATTTAGCTCTTTATGAAGCTGCGATATGGCATTTGCATTGATAGTCTGACAGGATGCTGGACAGCTGTTGCCAGGCGACCAGAACTCCATCTGGAGTTGGTGAATCATGATTTGATTTTGATTGACCTGCTTCAAACATCTCGTCTCAGACATTTACTTGGCATTATAGAAGATTTACTCTGCTCAGCCTTGTTTTGTCAGCCGTCTGCAGTTATTTCCCACATGCACAACTACAACGATATTTGCAAATAAATCAGGGTTGCTGTGCCAGAAGGTCAGGGACGACCGGATGCTTTTAACTTTAGCCGCTAACCCAAAACATCAGATCTACTCAACAGATTGTTAGAGCCCAAACAAAACAAAAAACGGAGTTCGCGACATTTGCTCGATCTCCCAGCGTGTGGCCTTTTACAAATCGAATCAATATTTAATAAAAACCCAAGGCCACGGGCTGAACGGACAATGGATTATTTTCTCTGTCGGCTTGTTTATCGGAGGCGAATCGTTTCGTTTCCGAGAAAGCGCTCTGGAAGAGTCTGTGTTATTGGTGGAAGGCGCATGCAGGATTTATGCACCTCTTCTCAAGGTGGCTACTCGCCAAAAGTCGTGTTTGTCTTTTCCTCCAGTGTAGCTGTGTACTGTCGGATGGTTAGTATTCTAGTCTTCTGCATTTTCCATTAAGCGAACATCCGAGCGGGTCTGCCTGTGCCAGGGCTCCCACAGATACTGAAATATTAATTGAACTTCTATAAAAGGAGGCCGTGATCACTCTAGCTGAACCCTCGGACTGCGACCAGTCTTAATTGAACAAGCACGAGACACAAATGGCGGTTTGTGACCGGACCGTTTCAAAGTGCCAAAGCATCTTACCTCCCTAAATGAGTAAAGAGTCTGTATTATTTCATTTGGTAGTATTCTTGAAAACAAAAAAAGATAAAAACTAAACGTGTGTAAAAAAGTGTCAAACAGAGCCAATTTCTGCAAAAATAAATAAAACAAGCTTTTAAAAGGAAAAACATGGCCATGATGTGCCAATATAGGACATAACACAAGCCAATTTTAGGCACAATATTTTCAAATGTTAATACAGCACTTTCTCCATTTTTGTCAAATCGCAAGAAAAAAATGCCGCGAGATTACATCCATATCAATGTCAATGCTTTGACAGCAAGATCAATTTCCTCCCAAAATAATGAACAGGAGGCCAAAACCTGCTCTGCAGTTCACATTTTTTACCCATCTGATTAGCCGCAAATAACACGCGACTGTCAATAGCCGGAAGAACGTGTATCCCTCTGTGAACTGATGCCGTTGTGTCAGAGGCGGTTGGCATGGCTGGTCATCATGGTGATACTCTGATAGAAGTGAGATGCTGATGTTGAACGAATTATGTTTAGTTTCCCTGTCAGTCTTGAGCAAACCGACGCACACACACACACACACACACACACACACACACACACACACACACACACACACACACACACACGCACACACGCACACGCGCGCACACACACACACACACAGAGTTGCTCTATTTTGTTGCCTGACTTGGTCAGTTGTAGGCCTATTTTCTCTTTTATATAAAAGAGTGATTGAAAACATGGTAATAGCAAAGTTTTATGCTAAACAACAACAACAACAACAAAAATCACTCCCTGATGTAAATAAAAACATAAATGGCTACAGTCACAAACACAAACAAAAAGCTAATCAAAATACTTTACTGTAAGCGAATTGTTACCAAGGAATGGGTGATAAAAAGGCACTAACAATTATCTTTTGAATGTCCATATTCTTTTAAATTGTTAAAAAATAACATCTCTTTATTGTTGAATCTAGAATAAACTACTTAAAGGAGTCATATTGCACGGCTAAAACGAACATTATTGTTTGTTTTAGATGTAACGCAGTGTGTATACACCATTTAAAGTTTAAAAAACGTTGTATTTCCACGTGCATGTTTGTATCTCCTCTTTGCTCCGCCTCTCTGAAACGCGCTGATTTTTTACAAAGCTCATGGCTCTGAAAAGCGAGGTGTGCTATGATTGGCCAGTTCACCAGTGCGTAGTGATTGGTCAAATACTAGGGCTGCTCGATTATGACAAAAATCATAATCCGATTAGTTTGGCCAATATTGAGATCCCGATTATTTAACACGATTACTCACTATGTTTTAAAACAACTTAGAAAAATAAAAAACTTGGCTTTTAAACTGTGAATTCAACTGAAAAATAAATGTAAAGAAATAGCACAGCTGAACAAATATAAAGGAAGGGGGTGCGCTGTGGATTTATACCACAAGAAAAGAGATGATCCTTGCAAAATGGAATGCGGCACAATAATCGTTTTACGTCGATTATTTTGTTTTTGTAATTGTTGAAAGCCAAAATTGACGATTACAATTATTTTCGATTAATTGCACAGCCCTATCAAATACTGCAAGCATTTCACGGAAATGCCTCTTACCATATTCGGAACATCAGGTTCCAAAGCAATTGTACTGACAGGCGATACAATGACCTTAACTACGTGTAGATTTGGGCGGTCTTAGTCAAATCATGTTACGAAGTTACGTAGATCCGCCGGGGTGTGGTTACACGAGGCGTTACAGGCAAGTCTGGTTGAGCATTCTCTTTTAGATAGAATGCATCTTTTGTTCCCACACTTTCATTTGTGCAATTTTACGTGTCTAATACATGCATGGGCAACTTATAACACAGAAAAACACGTACTTCCGCAATATGACCCCTTTAAAATACTGGAAATCGACTACTAAAATCTTACCATCAAAATACATGACATACAGAGCAACACTTTTTCAGTGCAAACACAGACGCAGTGTTTGGATGCATAATTAACCCATGTTGGTCGGGCTACGCTGAAGCCGTGGGCTCAGATTTACGCTGACAGCTCGGGTCCTGTTTGTTTGCACTGGTGATTCAGTGGCACAGTCGAGTGCGGCTGCAGCGCTTGATAAATCAGGGTGGGTCGACGCTGGCGTGTTCAGTGGTGGTCCTGTCAGAACGCAAGCTCAGAGTCCAGACGACAGCTTCATGCTAATTCAAAGGCAACATTGTTCATTATACAGTCACGAGTGTAGCGGAACGACAAAGAAACCAACAGGACAGTAATCTATCTGTTTAACCAGACCACCTCTGTCACAACTAAGAGTGGAAATGGGTGATATTCACTGGGGAACACTAGTTGGTGACATCATTTAGGTTTTTAAATGCCACTATACGCGTGTATAAAATTTGCAGTGTTTGGAGACGCAGGCGGATAAAAGATGAAAATGATCTACATTTTTGCCTGGACGTCAGACCCCCTTGAATTTAATCCTTGGTCCCCCCGTTTTCATCCTTGGTCAAAACCCTGGACACTTGGAATCGATATTATGTAAATTAGTAGATTTTTTACTGATCAATGCCAATGTGCTAAATAAATATGAGCTTTACCATTATTGCTGAATAACAAAAATCTATTCTTTAAAAAATCCATTGACAAGGCTATCTATACCAGTGATTCTCAAACTTGTTCGTTGTAAGGCCCCCTTTGTGTAGGGTGCATTGCTTTGCGCCCCTCAAAATAAAGACTTTTTTATGTGAAAATGTTTTCATGAAACCAAAAACATCAATTATTTTGGTTGGTGGGCTTATTTTTCTGATGTTTGATTTCTGATGTTTATGATAATATTTTTCTACAGAAAATCTGTGGCTCCAGTTTGAGAACCCCTGATCTATACTATACATTTTGAAACTGACACAAGTGAAAACAATAACTTTGCATAACCAACCAAGCAGGGAAAGCCAACTACAAAAATCTCTAAATGGACAAATATCAGCTGAATAATATCAAAAACAGACTAGTAAAGTACAAAAAGTACTATAGCTGTACCACGGTAAAGTGACAGTATACAACAGTGATACTGATTGTATTTTGAAAGCGTATAAAAAGTTATTATTAGTGAGTGACAGGATTTATTGACGATTTGTGATATTTAATGCACAAAATATAATAAAAAAAGGGTGACATTTCAAGCTCATTAAAAAAGAAAAATGCATGAAAAGGTGCCACAAGCAAAATGAATCAATTCAAAACGGAATCAAATCACAAATTAGAAAGTCAATTAAAAGAATAAGCCCCGGCATACATGTGCATGTGGTATGACAGTCTGCTTAAACAGAGCTGACAGGAGCTGTGTGAGTGTGTTTCTGTCGTGCAAAGAACCATCGCTACAGCCCGAGACCAGCAGCTCCCAGCCCAGTGGACCAGTACGAAACGCGGCTCTGCGTTTGGCCCGTACAGGCGCCTCCAGAGTCGAGTCTAATAATGGTAATTATAATCATTAAAGGCCGGCCAGGCCTGGGGGTAGCTGGTAATGACACAGCCTGAGCTGGAATGAGAGATAGAGAAAGATAGACATCAAGATGGAGAGAGAGAAAAGTCATTCATTAGGCAAATAGTGTTACTCATTTGAACGCATCCTCAGCCTCGGGCCACGCATAATTCCTCTAGATCTATTAAATATATGTGATATATGAGCTGGATCTAATCAAGGATGGGTTTTACTGTACATGTATGACTAAAGCTGGTGGCTGGTAAACACGTTTTCAAGTTACCTCAAAGTCCAACTTAGCAAGCTTCTCAGGCAGATGGCACATTACATGTAATTATATAATAGAATTTGATTTAATAATTAATCAATACATTTTATATAATACATTAAATTTAAATTTTCTATTATTCTTCAATGAGTCATGAACCAAACCTACAAATAAAGACATCTGAAACAGACAAAAGAAGTATTGCACATGCTCAAACTGAATCAAAAGATTTCAATGTGAACTAGCGACTCAGTAACCGATTGGAAATATAAAAATGATAAAAAAACTAACATTAGCCACTTTATATGGCAACATCTCTAATGTATGTTTAAATATAAGGTCATATATTTAAAGCGTGGAATTAAATATAAATCTGAGTTGTATGACTGCATCAGGAGTCCATTTCTCAGCCCCCCCCCCCAACTGCACCCCCGAGGGGCAGAACAGCCAGAGACAAGCGTGTCATTAAAACCTGCCCCGCAGCTCTTTATTACAGTCAATCCTCCGGGATGCCAATGACACGTCTGAAGCCAAAAGAGCCACAAAGGGCAGAGTGACCAATCACATCATCAGTGTGTGTGAGGGGGGCGTGGTCACTGGTGTGGTCAGACGGAGCAGAACGCATTTTCTGTCCTTTCATTACTGACGCATCACCTGTCCTGCATGGATCACTGACGCACAACTCTATCAGACCACAATAATGTGTCTGTTATCCACATTGACTTGCACTGGTAACCCCCAAAAATTGGAATAAAGATACCGTAACTTAACTTTGTGAGTTCACCTTCATAAAGCTAAACCTGAGCAAAGCATACAAAGAATTGGTTTGTAAACACACATCTCTTAGCAAAAACGTTTTTTTTTTACGGATCAGCTCAAGTAATAAAATAGACTGAAGATATTTAAAAGAATGTGGGAAGCTACACAATTCGAGGCACCATCGACTACCTTAGTATATTTGTTCCTTCTATAGTAGTCAATAGTGCCCCAAACCAGTTTGATTACAAACATTCTTCCAAAATAAATATGTTTTTTTTGTGTGTTCAGCAGAACAACATAGTTTATACAGGTTTGAAACAACTTGAGGGTGAGTAAATGATGGCAGAATTTTTTTGGCTGAACTATCCCTTTAAGCTTTACTCCTCACCACTGCACAGAATTCCAAGAATTAAGTTCACAAAAAAACAGTATCTCACTCTCTCATTTAATCACCCTCTCTTTTTCTCCCTCTCCCCCTCACTCCCTGTCTCTCTCTATCACTCACTCTCTGTCTCTCTCTGCGAGCGAGTGCCACATTTCATACAGCATCGTTCTCTCAGCCAACAAGTTTATGTAAAAGTGATTAACCGTAATTAAGCCATAATTACTCTGATTAGCCAAGTCGCAGTAAATTACAGCAGCGCATGTGAAGCGGTGGAGGGGTATAGAGTAGCTCTGGGGAGGTGTGTGTTCGCCACGACCAATTTCAGATTGCACAAACTGTATCGAGGTTGGGGGGGCTTAGGTGTTCATGAAGCGAGACCTTGTTACCCATAATGCACTGCTCTCACTGTCACACACAAGCTTGTGACTGTGTAAAATGATTTCCCTAAATGCATGTGTGCAGTTTTAAAGAGAACAAGTAACATTAATTGCATTCACAACCTTTTCAAAAGAAATGTATGTGAAATAGAAGTTAGTTTGGAAAGTGTTTTAACCGTCAAACTTTGAAGAGGCTTCAAACCTCTTGAGGTCAACTTCAGGTCAAATTTTTAAGAAATTAAGCTTTAATTCATATTCCAATGGTCCAAACCTTAAATAGACCCCCTTAATTAAATATAAACTATATCTTTCTTTGAAATAATACACACTGGTGGAATTATATTGGGGGCTGATTTACATAATGAGGGTTTTATGGGGTCCTGGCAACCGATTCCTCAAATTCACCTGCTGGGATTTTGCAACCCAAGAAATCCTCTCACCATCTCACCAGCCAAGGCTGTGACCTTTCCAGTCCAACACAGAGACTGCATAACAGAAGCTGGTCTTTTATTGTAAAGAACACACACACACACACACACACACACACACACACACACGCACACACACAGACAAACACACATTTTGCCCTCCGCACTCCCGCAGCATTGCGGATTGGTCGGAACGCCAGCAGAAGTCTCGGGTCATGCCAGCACTGACTGAGGCTGAGCAAATCTCTCATTTTATTTGAGTCTGCTTCTCTTCTGGCACATAAATAATGCATCAGTCGGAGGCGTGTGGCGCGCTGCAGTCTCTCTCTCTGCGGGGAGCGCTGCGTCTCCCTCTGCGTCCCCCCCTCTCCTTCCCGTTACACCGCACCCGATTAATTACACACTTTAATGAGCTGCATTATTAATGGGGCTCTTACTTGGCAGTTTAAGGAAACGCAGCCGAGCGCTCAGCGATACGAGTTTCTACTTCTCATTAAAACGTCACACGAGGCTTGTGGGACGACCGTGGCCCTTCTCTAACACAACATTCACAGGATTTAAATTCTTGACAGGGGCATAGAGATGGAGAAAAGTCTAAAGTATTCCTTCTCAAACCAGGCAGGAAATCTGCTTATGATGTCATCAGAGTTCAGTGAAATATGACCAATGATGATAATTTGCATTTTAATTGCTTAGAAAGTAAAACCTCACCTCAACAATGCACACAGTTTTAGAAAGTTCCTCCTTTGCTGTAGATCGTTTATGGTTGCCAGATAATTAAAAAAAATCTTGAATTATTCTATAAAGCATCCCTGTTTGGGATTTGTGTAATCGTTTTGATAGTCTTTCAAAAATAGCTCATACACTCAGACTTTCTAAAAGACAACCGAATATCATTGAAGTTCTGGATCGTCCTTGGAGACATCCATTTTGATTTAGCATCACTTCTACAAAACAGTCTGTCGAAAAAAATCAAGAACAAATGTGTTCCACGTGGCCCACATGAGCTCAAGCTGTTTAATTACTGCCTTTAAGAAACCAAAATAAAACGAAATTTCTAAGTCATAAGCCATAAATATCCACATGACTGACAGAAAACAACAAAAATACACGTCGATGTTGCAGCAGGAAAACTAAAAACTTAAAACACATTTTTAATTCTTTACAGAAGTGCAGTGGGAGCTGCACTGACATATCAGCACACTATCACTTGGATTGTAGTATTGTTGCTTATATTTTGAGGAACATAAATATATTTTTCTTTTGTCTGATACCGTCTCTGAGATGAGTTTCACAGCTACGGAAAGAGACCGAATGAGAAACCAAGAGTATGGATTCCCGTGGGTCCTCCGTGTGGGTTATTTTGTGCAGGAGCGTCTTTCCTCCTGCCATTCAGCGACTCATAACACAACACATCAAAACATGTCACCTTCCATTAGCCCGCAAACCAACACATGAGCAGGAAAGACTTCAAAATGACCAGAAATACAACAGAAAAACCAAGCACTTTCTTAATATAGCCGAACAAGAATCATGATGCAACAACTTAACACAAATAAAAGTACATTCTTTTTGTGTTTGGCTAGTGTCTTATAATATATCTATTTATATTTTATTTAATTTATGTTAATATTAATTTGTATTATTATTTTACTGTATAATAATTGTATTAAATAAACGATTTGTTGAATTTTGTTGTATGTTCATTTTATTAGATAAACAATTTGTTGAATGGGTCCTGTAGTTCGGTCGCATTTAAATACATTTATATTTACATTTAGTCATTTAGCAGACGTTTTTATCCAAAGCGACTTACAGATGAAGGAAACAATGGAAGCAATTGGAACAACATAAGGACAACAAAAAGCATAAGTGCAAAAAGAAAATTGGTCTCATATAGCCTATCACAGCCTAAGTTTTTTTTTTTTTTTTTGAAAGAGTAGGAAAGAGATAGAAGTCAGAACTGACCAGTCAGGTGTTGACGGAAGAGATGTGTTTTCAGACGGTTTTTAAGGTCATTGTATCCCGAGAAGGTACGTGAGAGAGATCTTTTACCTTTTTGGCATGGCACCACAAGACGTGGTGCCATTTAAATGCCATTTAAATAAACCGTATGTTACATTGACATCTAGAGGTTGAGCGTGGTATCGCAGTCTAAATTAAAAATATTGGAGAGACAAGTTTGGACAAGTAACGCTTCTTCTTGGTTTCTTTTGATTGCTATCAGAAATAATCCACAGGCACTCTATTGTTTGTGAATGTGTCCGGAAGTTCAGTTGGGGTCACAAAAGTGCGCATGCGCAGTAACGTTTGTTTATTTGGTTAAGATGAAACCGTTTATACTATACTAAACTATACTGTACGTGTCACCTCATAAAACCTTATAAAATGTGCTCCAGTGTGATCTAAATTGATTGATTTTATTACATTTTACATGACTAAATCAACAGAACTGCATTAGTTGGAAGCAATGAGTCATTTTTTTTAAAGGTCCAATATGTAATTTTTTGGAGGATCTATTGACAGAAATGCAATGTTATATCCATAACTTTGTCTTCAGAGGTGTATAAAGACCTTACATAATGAAGCGTTATGTTTTTAATACCTTAGAATGAGCGATTTCTATCTACATACACCGCTGGTCCCCTTCTTTCTACAGTAGCCCTAAACGGACAAACTGCTCTACAGAGCGCGTTTTGTAAATATGTTATCTATTTCGTCAAAGAAGTGAAAACGTGAAGATAATTTAAGTCCTGTGTCAGCTAGGGTTGGCTCGATACCAACATTTTGGCTTCGGTACGGTACCAGAATCTAATACCGGTAATATCGGTACCATAGTGATCAATAACCAGCCCCCAAATGAATAATTTGAAAAAATATTAAGAAGACTGCATGAAACTGCTGTAACTGCTTTAATGCATATTTTATATATTACTTTTATATTTTATATTGCACAAGTTTATTTTTACACTTTTACACAGTATTACTGAAAAATGATTTGGTTATATAGACTTATCATCATAATCCCACAAATATGAACAATACAATTTTGAACAACAATTTAATGTTTCAAGTAGGTATATTTAACAGTAGCATTCAAGAGGAAAACTGAATGATAAAAATAAAAAACTCTTCACTGTATAAAATAAATCTGCAATGACTCTAAATGAAGCTTAAAAAGTTTCATTTTCTCTTTAATAAGTGACACAGATTTATTAGGTTACTGTCACTTTAAGGCAAATTCTTTTTTGATGCGGATATACATTTAAAACACAGCGGACTGTGCTTATGTGAACCTTTTGTGTTTTTGACATAACAGCGTGTGAATTTGACAGTATAAAAACATATACAAGATGTGAAAGAGAACTTCATGATGATTAGTAGGCTAACCGAGATGTCTGCAAGGAGATAACGTTATATGTGCTATTTATGCCATTGAATGGGGATGTACAGACGCATCGAATATACGTTACACTGTTACGCAGCATGTAGAATATACGTTACACTGAAAAACAATCTAAAGATCTCTCTGCAAAAGTAGAATGAGCCGAATTTGTAATAAATCACTCACAGTGTCTCAGTTTAAATAGTCGCAAAAGTGCTTGTAGAGCAATTCATCTTGTTCTTCTATGTTGCCGATTCTGCGTCAGTTCTGTGGCATACTGCCGCATAGCGGTGAACTTTGGAACAGCAGCGATTCAAGTACCGAAACAAGCCAAATTCTGGTATTGAACCGTTTGAAATCTAACATGTACTGGTAAATTTCCAGAACCGGTTTACCGCGCAACACTAGTGTCAGCCACCATGGTGCTTCGAAGGGTGGAGTGAGCTGTTGGTTGCAATTCGCAACCTCACCGCTAGATGCCGCTAAATATCATTCACTGGACCTTTAAGGGTCAGATCAAGAAACAGCTTCCTAAGGTAACAATGGCATGGTACCACATTTTACAGTGGAGGCAGTTGCTAAGGTGAGTGTCTTTATTATGTTGATATGCAGTTGCCAGGGTGTTCTAGGTGGTTGCTAGGTCAGAAAAAAATCACATAGACTGATATCGAATCAGGGTCCAGAGTCATATCTATAGAGCAGAATATGATAAGACTCCAGGGGTGGCGCTCTTTAACATCTAGCTATACAAATATAACCTTGACCAAACTATCACTTCACTCCAGCGCTCAAAATAAACATGTTAACGACTTTCACTCAGTGGTTTTAATTTGCTCAAGGTGTCCTCTATGTCTCAAGACCTCTGACCCCTGGCTCACTCAGCGTAGGGTCTTCTAATATTCTATTCTTCGGCTCTCTGACGGCCTGTGATCCAGTCGAGCGGGCGTGATCTTCCAGTCCAGCTCAGCTTTTCATTTCTTGTGTCTTGATTGACAAAAGGAGTTCCCTGTGACCTATATTTGCATGTGCTCTGTGACCCAGATAGTGCCCACGTAATGAATGTCTTGGCCATTTGTGTCCAACTCCTCCTTGTCTTGGTCTTGCATCCATGTGCTAAAGTCCTCCTGATGGAGTTGTCCCCAGGGCCTGTGCTGTCTGGGGTCTAGAGAGAAATATTCCCATGCGCCCGGACCGGAGACATTTGGGGGGGTCACACATTACTATTCATGGGCTTGAGATGATGGACCAGCTCCCCCTCAATTTATCATTCGCAGCCAAAATGCACACACACATACTCACCTGCCTTTGTCACATGGTGGGGAATTAAAAAAGTCACATAATGGATTTTCCTCGCCGTTTGAAAAGCATTGTATTACACTGATTAAGTCTAAAATTCACAAGGCAAAACTCAATTTATTTCTATAGAGCTTTTCACAATTTTGTAATGTTGCAAAGCAGGAAAAAAAAAAACAAAACAGGAAATTTATGAAACATTTAGAATACATGGTATTCCACAAATGGTATTACAATTTGTGTTCAAAAAGATGTACAAAACTAACAGACAAAAACAAACTGATTGTCTTTAGGTTTGCAATCTGACTATTATATTCATAGTTTTAAGGAAGTTTGTGTATCAGTTATTATTTTTTCCAAAATATACACTTGGTTTTCGGTGGGAAAATCCACAGAACATATTTTTAAAAAGTAAAATAAAGGTGTGTGAATCACTTATTTACAGTTAAAGTCACCGTGAATTAAAAAAATGAGATATTTTACAGAATATTAAATTGTATATTATAAATTATTTATTCACGAAGGTCATTACTTTTTTAATTCATGTGCCCTCATAAAGTTCCCCTGCCCAAATCTCTTTTCGCATGACGTATGTCAGGGCGGGACTATACTAACTACCCAATAAACCGCCTTTCAATTTCTAACAATCCAATAAAATATTCAAGGACAAAATCATGCCCCACCCTACAATTTCCCTACATTTGTTAGTTACATACTTGTCTAGAGCAGTGGTTCTCAAACTCGTTGTAAGGCCCCCTTTGTGTAGAGTACACTTTGTGGCCCCCCAAATAAAGACTTATAATCTTAATCTTAAACCAAAGACATATTCAGTTATACAAATCTGTAACATCGATTCTTTTGGTTGGTGGTTCTGATGTTTGATTGATCTATGATCAATTTCTATATTTTATAAAATGCCACAAAATCTTCGGCCTTCCTGGATCCATCCTGGGGTCCCTCAGAACCTCTGGTCTAGAGTATGTTTAGAGTATGCAATAATAAAGACTTCTGGTTTAGCATGCCATGCACCTCGAATTAAAGCATCCACATGGCGTCGTCTATGATTAATTCCATCGAGCTCAAGTGCAGCGTGCTAATAACATCCCGGGATGCTTTTGTATTATTCTGAGAAACTTTACCGTGTTCTGAAGTAACCGACTCCAGCTGTCTCTGAAGAATTCCTCCCGCGTTCTGCAGCTACCGGCTGAATGATAAAATCACTCTGACCTAGATGCTGCGGCCCTCATGAGACTCTCTCTCTCTCTCTGCGCTCTGTGAATACGTAATTCTAATTTATGAAGTAGCAGCAGGCACTGGCAGAATGTGTATGTGTGCATTTCATATATATATATATATATATATAAAAACACACACACACACACACGTTGGGTTTCCATGTTTTATGGGGACATTCCATAGACGCAATGGTTTTTATACTGTACAAACTGTATATCATATTCCCTACCCCTAACCCACCCCCTAAACCTAACAATCACAAAAAACTTCCTGCTCTTTTAGATTTTCAAAAAAGTTAATTCTGTATGATTTATAAGCTTGTTTCCTCATGGGGACAAAAAAATGTCCCCACAAGGACAAGGGTTTTGGATATTGCCATCTTTGTGGGGACATTTTGTCCCCATACCGTAGGGTTTACCCTTCCCACACACACACGCACACACACACACGGATGCCTCTCTATGCATGCACGTATACTGTTGTTCTAGTCAATCATCGTGTTCCATCGTGTTGTTCTCCTTCAACAGAACCGTGTGATGTTTGTAAAAAAGCAAAACAGCATCTGCGCTGAAGGAAAGGAAAGTTCCAGGAAAAACTGACAGTACAGCTGAAATAATGGAGAGAAGACACTATGGAGAGAAAAAATAAAGAATTCTGAAGGCAAAAAACCCCTGTTTGGATTCACCCGTTGTGTTAAAGCAAAAAAAAAAACGATATAAGAAACGGCTGATAGGCGTGCTGAGAGCGTGTGCTCCTCCAGTCTGACAGTCTCTGGAATAATCTTATGCTAATGCTCAAGACCTGTGTTTAGCCTTAAGTGCACCGTGCACTCGGATGATCGGAGGAGAGCAATTTTTCTAAAGCACAGATTCTTCCAAAGAAAGAGTGAGCAAGATGTGCAAAGGAATTGAGTGTGAAACAGTGTTTTACTACAGATGGAGCATCTTTGAGTTGAGGCAATTTATAGCGAGGGGTGACAATTTAGCCTTTCCCAGAGAAGACAGCAATTTATAGTTGTGTCGAAGCGTCATCATAGTGAGACGAGACCACAGCACGTTAATGTCAGAATGAGAGAATGAGAGAGAGAGAACCTTACAGCAGAGAACATTCTATGTCAACAAACACCATGTTTAACAGCAGTTTAAGTAGAATTTCTAAGGGACAGTCCCTGCAGGATTTTGCGATCGCAGAATTTAACGCATAATCAAAGAAACTCCGCAATTTTCCTCATAATTTGGCCTAAATCGTGTCATGTGACGTCATCACATCGCGCATTCTGTCAAAACCTGAGATACTATAGAAGGGTCTGTAACACTTCCCATTTGCTAACAACATCCATTGCCAACTATTTAAAAAAATAGCCTCTGGCTGCAGAAATCACAAAAAATCTAGGGATAGTTCACCCAAAAATAAAAATTCATTCAAAACACTGTCACATGTCATTCCAAAACCTGTTGACAAAACACAAAAGAAGATATTTTGAGAAATGCCTCAGTGATTTTGTGTCCACACAATGGAAGTAATCAATGTTGTTGTTTGGCTACCAACGTTCTTCAAAATATCTTCTGCTGTGTTCTGCAGAAGTAAGAAAGTCAAACAGGTTTGAAATGACATACGTGTGTATAAATGATGAAGGAATTTTCATTTTGGAGGGAACTATCCCTTTAACAACATGATCCAATATCATGTCTACAGCGAAACTGGTTATAAAACATGAGGTGTCATGAAACGTGATGTGCAAACCCTGTTCCATGTAAATGACATGACAAACATGAAGGCACCATATTTGATTTTAGCATAATGTTTTGGTAAATGCCATCATTTTCATTTTGGGTGAACTATTCCATTAAATTATGAGTAGCTTGTAGCAAGCTACAGATTCAAAGTAGCTCCCTCAACACTAAAAGCATCTGCTC
Organism: Triplophysa rosa; assembly: GCF_024868665.1. Classification (NCBI taxonomy): domain Eukaryota; kingdom Metazoa; phylum Chordata; class Actinopteri; order Cypriniformes; family Nemacheilidae; genus Triplophysa; species Triplophysa rosa. The sequence goes on along the minus strand of NC_079896.1, from coordinate 23,053,988 downwards.
AATTTCCGTCTTTGACATAAACATCAACATGTATATATTTTCCAAATTCCTCTCATGACATTCGCACCGCAGACACTAAAAGGCATTTGCCTTTAAAGGTGACTTGATTTCCATAAAAACAAAAGCGTCAGAGAATAAATGTTTTAATGACGCCATCGGGGCCTTTGGGTTTGTCGCATTGTCCCCATGAAGCCTGGAAAGGCAGATGTAGAAATTGAATGCTCTTTACCAGGGGAATGAAAGGGGGCAGAGCTAGGTTTCTAAAAATAAAGCATCCGAACAGCGTGCGTTGTGCGTGTGTGCGTGGCTGCTCTACAGTATCAGCGAGTGTGATAAAGTCACTAGCAGTGTCTTATCGTCCGCTGAGAGGAAATATGCCTCCACCAGATTAGAGCTCAACACTTTGCCAGGGTTATAAACAGCCTGTTATCTGCCACCCAAACACACAAATCCACACTCTATCAGCACCCAAACATACGGGCCACACACACCGAAGATCTCGGCCTCCGGATGGACGGACGCACATACATAATCACACGAGTGCACAGGGCATCCTGTGCCGACACTGAAGTGAATCAGTTTATTCAGCACTAAAATAAAAGACATGCCATCAAAACACACCTCATTCTCTCAAGCGTTTGTTTTTCTCCCGGGCTGGCACGAGTCTGCACCTCTGAGAAACGGAACTGTGGTTCTGGCAGCACTAAAAGGGCCCAGCATCTATTCTGCCTGCCTCAATGGCTCATTCTTCCGGTCCCATCTCATTTTGCGGCTTTTGTTGCTTGTTTGTGTTGATCAGCATGGCAAATGAGATGAGCCCTCCACCATAGCGCAGAAAATGTGTTTAATGGAGACAAAGAGCCGTGATCGAGGAATAGGGTGAAGCTTGACATACACACACACACATCAACACGAACGCTTTAAAGTGACGCTCAAACGCGCTAGTCTAGATAATCAATAACAAGCCAAACATCCACAGACCGCCGCTTTTCCCTCAAAATGAAAGCAAGTGGCATCCACAGACAGAGAAGTAAACAAATGCAGTTCACCTCAGTACTGCGCGTGTGTTAAAGCTGTATTGAAAATAATTGTATGTAGGCTCATCCAATCAGAATGGATCATCAAGTCTTTTCTTTTTTTGCATCATTTCATGGGTTTGAGCTCACAGGCAACCTTAAAGGGGGGGGGTTCGCCCAAACATTTAAATTCGGTTATCATTTATTCACCATCATGTTATACAAACCGTGTGTTTTTCTTCTGCAGAACAGAAAAGAAGATATTTTGAGAAATGTCTCAAGTGGGTTTTGTGTCCATATAATGGAAGTCAATGGGGGCCAATGTTGTTTTGGTTACCAACGTTCTTCAAAATATCTTCTTTGTTGAAAGAAATTCATACAGGTTTGAAATGACAAGAAGGTGTGTAAATGATGACAGAAAACTCCAATTAAGTCCAATTAACAAAGATCCTACAAACGCCAACATACACGGACATTCAAAGTTACCTGTTGGTTATAAAATCAATACGGCTGTTAATATTCGTTGCCATTTGTTGAATCGATGTGAATTAGCCTTTAAATGTTAAATAACATGAATCTGTCAGAACTGCCTACTTTTGGATAATCCAGTGGAATAAAACAAAAACAACTATACAGTAATATAGACTATTTCTGTAGTATCATATAGTGATACATTTTTATCACCCCACCCCTTGTGTGTGTATGTTTGTTGTCACCAGCATCAGTTTCAACATCAAGGTGTGTGTTTTGACTCCAGAGAGCTCTGATGAGACGTCTTTGAGCAGCGGTGAGGTGACCTTGGTCCTCCTGTGCTAGATTCCTACAGCGTTCTGTTCTGCGAGCTTCAACGGTGATGTTAAAAATGGCTTTTCCCTCTAGATTAATGACACGAGGGGGAAAAGACCGCTGGCTCTAGACAGAACAGAAGAAACACAGGCCAGAACTGAAAGGTGCCAACTGCCCCTCAGCACTTTATTGTGAAGAGAACCACCACAACCACGGCCAGAAGACTTGTTTTACATTTACACTTTTTGGAAGAGATGAACGTGTACTAAAACAACAAAAAAGTAGATTTTTAGCACTGTTGCCCAACAACACGTATTGAGAGAGTTTGTGTTCATTTCTGCACTCATTTAATTACTTTTCAAATGGGATGTGGATGAAAAAGAGCCAATAAATAAAAATGAGACAATAGGCTTTTTTTCTTTTTTTCTTTAATACCTTCAGCCGTACGTCTCATCTCCACCTGGCTCTCTCACTGGATCTCACCTAAATACATGAACACCGGCCAGCCTGATTTCAAACCCATTTGACATTTATTCTAACATTTTCGCCTGGATTTAAAAGGTTTCAATGTTGTAGCGTGTGCTGTGCTATGTGGTCTGTTCAAGCAAAAGCTAATTATTTCATAGAGCTCAAAGCGAACGCTGAAGTGTGTTCGCACTCTTGTGTAATGATGAGGAATGGAGACGAGATGGAGAGATGCTCTTATAGGTGAGCGCAGAACTACAGCTCAGCGTTAATGAGTCCAGGGTTAAAAGAAAAACATCTCGCTCCTCTGTCGGCTGTACCGCCAGTCGGTGTGTGATGTGAATATCTCAGCCTTCATAAAACATTCAAGCGTTATTGACTTCCTGGTTTGTTTTCCCCTGCACAGCTTTACCTCCCAGACTGCACTCACATTCAACCGAACCTCACCAGAAACAAAAACACACTTTGTCTTCCACCTACAGTATACCATTCGGCCTTCGTGTTTTATGAGCTGGTAAAGTGCTATATACGGTGACCAGAAAAAGAAGATCTTTAACTGTATTGATTTAAGCATGTAACAATTGGATGTTTAACCCATCATTACGCAAAAAGAAAAACCTATGAAGAATTTATGATTATTTACGTCCCTCCTCTGTTTGAGAGTCTTCTATAAAGTTTAAGCTGTCACCACGGGGCTATAAAGTGGACACGGCCTAATGCTCCGTCCCTTTAAACGCACCAATAAAGTCTTTTCTTCTTGACTCTACGATAAAACGCACTTTCAAATGGTCGTCCTAGGAGTAATTGATGCCTTTATTGTCATGATTATCCATCTCAAGGGGCTGGTTCTGCTTTTACAATTCTGACCAGAGACCGTGACCCGCACATAACAGACCCAATAGAGTTTGCCTATTTCTCCGCTAGAAATTCTGTCCTGCTGTCCATTTACAGGACAGTTTTGCATCGACGCCGTTTGCATCTCTCTCATTATCACCACGAGCATCTCACAAGCACTCTGACGTGGAGCTCAAACTGTGATGTAATTATTTAGAGACAATTATCCATTTGGCACATATAAATTATGTGAAAACAATCTCACAGTGTAACAGGTTTAATCACAGCAGGCTTTTTCAATCCCAAATCAGACATACTGTACAGCATCTATGGCACAAATAATGAAGCGCTGGAATAATGTGAGACTTCAGATCAGTAAATAAATTCAAAAGCATTACGGCGCCTCACAAAACTTGTCAAGAACGTGTCAAGGTCATATTACACTTCAAAATTAAAAGTAATAATTATAACTATATTCTGATTTAAATATGCTTAATTGTATTAGACAGAATGTCACAATGCATATTTATAAAGCTGAGATCTGTTAATTTTGTTTATAAATAAACAGAAAACAGTTATAATTAAGATGTACATTTTAAAATAAATTAAATTAAAAATAAAAGTACATTTTAAACAAATCAGTGTCCTTACCAATAATGATTTATGAGTTTGATATCATTACTTTAAAGTCCCAGTGAAATTAAAAATGACAATTCTTATTTTTTCATGAAATATTCCTGCATTTATAGTAAATAGTTTATCAATGTGGGTCTTTTTTTTTTTTAAATTCATGTACCCTAATCATCAGTTAAAATCTGAAAATGCATCTCAAATGACGTACGTTAGACTGCTTGGGCGGAGCATCCGTTAACTCCTCCCCTTCAACTGTCAGTCTGCTGCCAGTTTCAGTTCAAAATGCAACGGCTATTTTTAAACATCCAATCAATTCGCAGTGAAAAACGCAAGCCACGCCCACTAATTTTCTCCTTTGAAATTCCTTTTCACTTGGAAATGCGTCAGAATACGGAAGTAAAAATGATCTTAACTTCCGGTTCAAGGGGATTTTAACATGTATGAAGAAAAGTGTGCAAAGCGATAAAGAGGCAAACGTTACAGATTGCAATTTATTGGCCTTAAAATAGGCTTTGTAGTCATTACGTCAAAAAAGTCTCTTAATATACGTGATATATAATCTGGATGTTCACTAGTGATTCTGAAATAAATCAACGGAAGATCTTATGTTCTTTATGAGCCACAATTCATGTTCCCAAACTCTGATGATTCCAGACGCTGTCAGGAGCATTTTGGAGACCTGAGACAGTCCGACAGCCACAGTGTGGAAAATCATCGCAGATGTCTGGACGTGGGACCTATGAAAAACCGTCGAATTACTCTGCGATGACAACAAGTATTTAATGAAGTCACTGCGCATTGATTAACAGCAGATGTCTACGTGTTAGTCTCATATGTCTCTCTGTCAATGATCGTGTGTACAGATATCAGACGTGGAGCTGACTGAGATCCTTTCACTGTCTCCCACTTACAGACTGACAGAATATTGACAGCATGTTGAGCATTTCAACATCTACTTTAATTCAGTGACCGAACATTGAAATCTGTCAGATGAATCATGGCATTATCAGGTCAAAAACAAAGAGCAACAACTGCTTGATTTTGTAATGTATAAGCTATTTGCTGTGATTTTTAACTCTGCAACACTACTCAATATTTAAACATGTTGAAATATCTTAACATCAAATGTGAAAATGATAGATCGGTTTAATCATCTATTGTTCTTTAAAGACTTAAAACTGCACCATAACCAAAACACCCTACCCAATGCTATCAAAAAACTAAATTATATGTAAACTAAATTACTAAAAGATAAGGAGATCAGAGAATAATTTTCTACGACTTAAATGTATTAATAAAGTTCATAATAATAAAATAAAAAATATAAGAAATAAAGACCAAGTAAAATAAAAATAAAATAGATTATTACACATATTAATACATAATAACACATGATAAATAATACAATTTTATTATAGAACTTTAGTTTTTTTAAAATATTTTTTTTTACTTCCAACTACTGACCAATCAGCAAACGTCGCACAGCCCAATTCATATCATGAGGCAAGACACAATATGTGTGCCGAGCCAATGACAGAAAATATAAATAAAGCAACATGAAAAACAGACAGACAGATAAATATCTTATGCCCAATTAAAAAAACTTGATCAAAAAGTAAAATCAAGTTTTTTAAGCTTTGAATGAAACCTCATATGAGAGCTTCCAAGGCAACAAGACTTTTAAAATCGTGTTCATTTCTCTACGTTTCTCGACATCCCTTCATCTCAGCTAGAAACTATTTTGACAGGAACTATGGGTACCATGGTAAATTGTTGTGTCAGGGATGTAAAATGTTTCAGATTTCGTTTGCGACGATTTTCTTTCAACCTCCAAGGCCTGAAATGCAGAAACGACAGGCATGTCTGATGCGCGTCTGTTACGCAGTCAACTCAATACCAAATGTTTCAAACCAAGGCATTTGGTTTTAATAAGAGGAAAAACTCAAGACCCCCCACATCAATCAAAGAGCACATAAGAAACAAATGAATCCCTCAAATGACACACAATCACATTTCCCATGTACTTCTGTAGCAAACACACACGCAGTGACAGAAACTCATACTCATGAAGAAGAGGGAACATCTGGAATATTAAATCCACATCCATATTTCCAACCAATACAAAGCTGGATTTACTAAAACCACGGTTCGATAGCTGCAGTTACAGGTCGTCCCTTTTTCCATCCTGCAGTTTTGACTTCCTTTTAGGATCGTCTTTGGTCTGCCCTTGATTTGAGTGCAGTCAGAAGAGCTGAAGGGGGTTTGAGTACATTCGGTCCCTCTCCTGCATAGAAAGAGTCTCAGACAGAAAGATTGAAGGAAACAGACTTTAATAATTGAGTGAAAGGCTACAGGCAAGACCTGTCTTAGGGGTAGTAGCTTTAAGATGGATGCCTCCGGAGAGAGAGGGAAAAGACTGCTTTAGATCACATGGGCGTCTGCTCAAACTTCACGTGAACTTGAAAACCTTTAAACGCAACATGAAGCAGCGTTCGCAACATGGCTTACTTCTGTAATCTGAGGTATTTATGAACAAAATTAGATATTTTTTGTATCTGTTGTAAATTATTAAATTATTAATTATTAAAGGGGGCGTATACTACAGTGGAGCCAGGTGGTGGGAGGGGCTTAAAATGGGAGGGCTTGATGACATCAGCCAACATGGAACACTATGTCAAAAGTTATTATTTTGGATAAAAGATTAAGATTTGGGATTTCATGTTGATTTTAAAGCTACATATTAAAAAATATGTAATGCATCTGCTGTGGGTTAAGTCAACCCAAGTCAATTTCAACCAGACTTTATGAAGATTTTACTTTTAGTCGGGTAGTCTAGGCTACGCAACATTACGTGGAAAATAACCTGGGCTATATTCCCTCGAATAGAAACACTCATGAAGGTGAAAAGCTCTATCTGAAACAGGCACTGACGCTGGTGTAACCTCTGATTCAGATGTGCCGTGTTCTACTAGCCCTGTCATTACCGCTCAGACCTAAATTATTGATCGGGAACGTTCATCAGCAACACAGTCACGTCCCTACAGCTCCTGTTCCAGCCCCAATACAGCCACTGAAATAATTAGGAGGATTTCTCATTAAGGCCGAATGAAAAAAGAAGAGAGAGAGAGATGGAGAGCCGGAGGGGGCCCAGAGTGTTAAATATCTCCCTCTGAGAGTTCACAGCGTTCCGATCACATCCACTGAAAGTGGCGTGGAGATGCAGGCCTTCACGCCTAAACACACGGCACAGCTAACAGGAATAAAACATCAATACTGAGAGAGGGAGGAAGCTTTATAAATCAAGATGTTACGCTGCACTGCCAAATTAATAAAGAACTGTAAAATCTGAAACCGATATTTGTCAGCTTTAGTTTACATAAGGACACCTGCCGCTTGCCTCCTCATGACCAGCAGGAAACTCACAAAGCTTTAAAGCTGCTGTAAGCGTTTTCTTAGAATACCACACATAAAATGCTCCCATTGAGACAGATATCACTGAGAATGCACACCTGACTCTGTGCCATCAGCAGACTCAGTAAAGCAGACTTACATGTGTTAGCCAAACAGAAAAATGAATTTTCAGACTATTAATGTGTACGTTAATATAAATGTGTAAATAAAATATATATTCAATATTAAAAAAAAATATATCTTTGGGTTTTATCTCCCACCCTATATAAAAAAATCTATGAGCAATGGTGTATAATGGAATTCTCCACCGTACAGCAGGTTTAGGCCACACCCCTCATTACTCGGAGAGGTTCATTATGCAAATGATCTTGCTGGAGCCGTATCAAGGAGAAGCACGCACTCTGTTATCGTTTCCAGTGCCGGGGCTCCCCTCTCCCAGATCACTCATAGGGAATCATGGCCTAATAGCATCCCATTACCATAATTGCCAACACAACTAGTGTTCCGTGTCTTAACGCTTCTGAGCCGCCATGCCACCCTCGCACATGCCATAAGAGTACTTCAATAGCCAAATGAAGGCCAGCAGTGTGTTTCATTCTTCGTTTTGGGAAGACCCCGACGGGACGCCTCTCCTCCATATTCTGCCACAGAGTTCCAAATCACATTCCCATTCATTTTCAATAATTCATTAATAATATATTATGCCTCGTATCCAGCTAATCTCTCTTAATATGCAAATCTGTGGTTTTCAACGATATTAAGATACTGTTAACTGATGCTCTGCATTTATTTCTTTTATAGCAAACAAAGGCAGGATGCATCAAGGTAGGACGTACAGTATGGCAATCCGAGGAAGAATTTGTTATAAATGTATGCATAAAGCAAAGCTTTTCATTGTTGCTTTGTAACAATAAAAATGGTAAAAAGCGCTATATAAATAAATTTGAGTTGAGAGTTGAGTTGTTTATGTTGCGAAGAAACTGTTAATAAAACAACCTAAAAACGCACAGGATTGTGGGATATCATGAATATCAACACGGCTCTCCGAAATGGCAATATTATAGCATTAAGCATTTGTAGACAAGAAGATCCACAAAACGCATATATTGTTGGCGAAAGTAATGTTTCTCTTGTGTAACACAGTGGTCTTTCTAGATCTCTATGCCCCGCCCCCCTTAGCATGCCTGAACACATACACGCACGCGCACACGCGTGCACACGCACACACACACACACACACACACACACACACACACACACACACACACACACACACACACACACACAGAAAAACAAACTCCCAGAGGAGACATAGCTCTGATGAATTGATTGACACCATTTCCCATCTGCCAGTGCTGTCTGAGAAGAGAGCGATATTGAGAAAGTGGTACAGCGCCTATTTTTGCTTTATTCTAGGGACTAGGAAGACACACACATAACAGAGCTGGCAGGAATCGACAGTATGAAATGTTTATGCCAGTATAATTCAGATTTCTACTTGCCCTGGTTGCAGTTCAACTGGCGCTGATGTAAAACTAAACCAAATGCAATGATCTTGATCTATGATTCTTCAATGGTGAAGGTTAAGCTGTTGAGACAAATTTACAGCAAATAACTTGCTTTCAAAGTGAAGTCTTCATTTTCACAATTTGAAGTTGTATCCTTCTAAAAGCTCATTTAAACACAGTACAATCGCCAGTGTTAAAAAAGGTCAAGTTAACATTACTTAACACAGTATACAGTATATAATCCACACAGTGTTTCAGGCTGATTTTTCAACCGAGAGACCAGGTTCTGCAGCAAAATGTGCTAAATGGAAATGAAGCCATACTGTATAACTCAATAACACTCACATCCATAACACTTCTTCCATGACAACTGAATCACCAATTGACAGCAGCACAAGCTAAACACTAACTATTTAATCAAAAACAGACAAATGACCTATACATTACATCTGTCTACAAAGAGACTTATCAACCTCTTTTTTGACAATAGTTAGACAAATAACTTATAAACCGACACATAAATACATTTACATGATAAAAGACATTTTCACTAGTAATTTAATTAGTAAATGTTCTCATGTCAAGTTAAACATAAAGTGCACTGCTCTGGGAGTCTAGTTTTTAAAGGCCCTCCTATTGTGAACCCACAGCAACCAATTTAAACCTTTTAATTTTTGTCATACGATGGTTGCATTTAAAGAATCTTGAATCTACTTTTGATACTTTCTTATCTCCGTTATGTATAAATCCTACTGTTTTACTAGACCTTCGTTTCTTAAATACGAAAACCCAGCAAAACGTTTAGGAAGGAGCTTGTATATGAAAGAGAAAAAAGTGAGATGAAATATTTCTTATAGTGAGTAAAGACAAAGAACAATCAAATTAAATTTGGTTGAAAACATTATTTTTAATCAAGCTTTCAAGTATGTTTAATGTGATGTGTGTGTGTGTACCTGCTGCTGTACACAATTAATAGACAATTTCAATAAACAAGCAGGTTTAAAGGGTGTTTTTAGGGAATGTAATTTTAAAAAGATAACAGGCTAAAAGTGAAGAAGCAACCTATCACATCAAGACTCCTCCAGTTAGATCTATGAATCGCCTCTTCAAAAAAGTGCTTGACTTTGCACATCTGGATATGTCGGATAACGGTGTTGGTTTCAATCATCTGATAAATTATTGCTGCCCTGATCACTGGAGAACATAAACTAGCAGCTTATCAGTAAAATTCCGTATAACACTTGCTTTCTGCATGCCAGGCTTATACCACAAGAGCCGGCTCTAAAAACGTGCAGCTCTAGTACCCGTTTAAATTCTGTGGTTAGCAAATCATTTTTTGCACTGAAATACCACAAACAAAAGTGTCTGTTCAGTAAATTCACCTCTCAGAACAACTCAATCCGATGCCCCCGATAACCATCCCCGAATTCATCTCAGCACAGAAATCATTAGTTGTGTGCAACAATCAACATCTCCAGCCCGCCGCCACCATCAATCTGACGGCTTCCTTCAAACACGACCACAATTTCCAGACTAGCAACCACACGCTCTTGATTATTGACCACAATGTCGAAGCCGCAGCGCCTCGGCACCCACCCACACGCGCTCTCTCTTCTCCAGCAGTTTTAATTTGACACCCTGAGCCGGGGTAACGAGGTGAGGAGAGCTGAGCCGCAGTGGAATTCATTAGCTGCGCCACTGCAGGGTCCTCTCTCCTGCGTTAATGACACGCGAGGCTGCCGAGAATCGAGACGGCGCAGACACCAGATGAAATAAACATGAACCCTGTCAGCAGTGAAGGTTCGGGCTAAAGGGACAGCGAGCTCGGGGTCTGAAGACCTCCAGCCCCCGAAAGATCACAGCAGACGCCCGCAGGACCCCTGAGCCGCATGTTATTACCGGCTGATGAAAGCAGAAATAGAGGTTGTGGATGGAAATGTGTTTGTGAGTGCGGTTACGGCTTGTGGAATGACAGTATACGCTGGATTGTTGTGTGTATTTTGATGTGGCTATTATTGGCGTTATATTTACACATAATAGTAACGCAGAAAGAGGGTACACAGAAAACGCAAATACAGAACAGAAATCGACTGGTGTGCGACCACAGGGACTATTATTAAAAATCTAAATGTAATATTAATATTTAATTTTATTTATTTATTCATTTATATTTAATACATTTTTTTAAAATATTTATTTTATTATTAAAAATAATCTTTCATCTTAGGGCTGTCAAAGAATGGCGATTAAAAGTTTGTGTTTACATGATATATGTCTGTGCACTGTGCAAATTTATTTTGATTCCGTGGTCGCGAACCACGAATCCCTTACCGTCTGCACAGAGCACCCGGAAGAACCTGCACGAGCTGATTTCCCCCACGTTTACACTCTGCAAACTCTCTTCACTTGTAAATAAACCACCCTCCGGGGCTTTAAAAACTCACAAGTGTGTTCGTTTCATGTCTTGCTCGCCACATCTGGTGGAGAATGCGGGCAGATTGACATGAGACGAAACCGCAGTTTACAACACCTCGTAATTTCTTTGTTCTTTGCATCCTAGGGAACCGCGTGCACGCACTCTCTCTCCCTCTCTCCCTCTGGCCGGACGAAATGGAAGAGATCATTCGTCGGCTGGCCGAGATTTCCCGGTCAACGCGGCACAACAGTTCCACGACTGGATGTACAAGGAAACCGTGCCGATCCGCGCCCAGGATGCACACCTCACCCGCCTCGCCCACCTCTAGCTGCTGCACGAGAAACCCACGGCCTCCCAGGTCGCCGAGAAGGTGATCATCGATCGCCTATTGCGGGCGCCCTGCCTCGACGCTTCCGGGGACCGGTGAGCATGAAGGACCCCACCACCTACTGGGAGTTAGTGGAAGCGGTGGAGTTGACGGAGGCGGAATCCGCCCGCGATGTGGGAGAGAGAGCGACGGTCCGGTCCCGGAGGGCGGCCCCCACACGGCGACAGCCGGAGGGCACCTCATGACCAGCTGTTGGCCCACGCGGTGCAGCCGGCGGGAGAGGGGAGCCGCCGATGATGACGCCGGCAGGCAAGACCGAGAGCGGGCGGTCCCGTGATGATGGCCACGGAAAGCGAGCGAGAGGGTGAGTGCGGTCCTCAGTCAAATGACCTCTTTGCTGATCTGTTCCACCAGGTGACCACAGGAGGCTCGTTTGGAAGGGAGCAAAGTGAAAATGACCGGCTAAAGAACTGTTGGGCCCAAGTCCGAATAGTTGACGAGGAAGTCCGCCAGCCAGCACCTCACCCGATCCTGCACTTTGTAGTACAGAATGGTCTGCTCTACTGTGTCGCCCTGAGGAGGGGGGAGGAAAAATGACTGTTGGTGGTCCCGAAGACGAAGACAACCACCGTACTGGAGTTAGCCCACGCCCATCCTCTGGCCGGACACCTGGGAGCCACCAACACAGCACAGCGGATACGCGACCGGTTCCACTGGCCAGGGCTCGAAGACGATGTCAAACGGTTCTGTTGTCCCAGTTGTCCCACCTGCCAAACAACCTCCCCCCAGTCCTCTCATCCCTCTGCCCATCTTTGAGGTGCCCTTCGAGCGTATTGGGATGGACCTGGTAGGCCCACTGCAGAAGTCTGTCCGCGGCCATGAGCACATCCTTGTCATTGTGGACTACGCCACCCGGTACCCTGAAGAACTTCCCCTGAGAAAGGCCACGGCGAAGGCCACAGACAAGGAGTTCTATATCCTCTTCAGCCGGGTGGGGAGTTCTTCCTAGTTCTTCGGGTAATGCCCCTAGTAAGGGAGCAACTGGCCGAGGCCCAGCGCGCCCAACGCTGCCTGTACGACCGGCCCGCCCAACCCCGAGAGTTCCTGCCAGGAGACAGCGTGCTGGTCCTCACCCCATCAGCCACATCCAAGTTCCTGGCCTCGTGGAAGGAACCGTACACCGTCGTCGAGAGGGTAGGGCCAGTCAACTACCGAGTCCGTCAGCCGGGACGACACCGGGTGGAACAGCTGTACCACGTGAATCTCCTAAAGAGGTGGGTGGCACCCCCGGGCGCAGATGGCCGCCTTCGCGGAGAAGGAACCTCCAGTGGTGCGGATGGGAGAGCAGCTGTCCCCCGTGCAGAAGACCGACCTCAACGCCCTGGCCCGTCAGTTTGAGGATGTGTTTTGCGAGAAGCGTGGTCGGATGAGGGTCATCCACTACGAGATCCGCATCTCCCCCGGAGTCGTGGTGCAGCAGCGGCCCTACCGGGTCCCGGAGGCTCTTCGGTTGGCTATAGAGGAAGAGATTGACCGGATGAAGGAGCTCAAGGTAATCGAGCCCTCCTGCAGCCCCTGGTCCAGCCCCATCGTCATGGTTCCCAAACCCGATGGCACTCTCCGCTTCTGTAATGACTTCCGACGGCTGAATGAAGTCTCCAGTTTCGACGGATACCCCATGCCCCGAGTGGACGAACTCCTGGACCGCCTCGGGAAGGCCCGGTTTATATCAACCCTAGACCTCACCAAGGGGTACTGGCAGGTACCGTTGTCCCCGACATCCCGAGAGAAAACGACTTTTAACACCCCCTCGGGACACTGGCAGTACCGGGTGCTGCCGTTCGGGTTACACGGAGTGCCTGCAACATTCCAGAGAATGATGGACATCATCTTACGGCCCCACCATGACTACATCGCAGCCTACATCATTGATGTTGTCGTCCACTCGAAGAGCTGGGAAGAACAACTCGACAGATTGCGTGAGTGTTCCTCGAACTCCGACGAGGGGGGCTGACCGCGAACCCCAAAAAGTGCCATCTCGGGCTCGCCGAAGCACAGTACCTGGGGTTCTGGGTCAGCCGTGGACTGAAACAACCCCAGCTGAAGAAGGTTGAGGCCATCCGGAACACCCCGCGACCCACCAACAAAATGTGCTTTTCTGGGGCTGGCGGGATACTATAGGTGTTTCATTCCCAATTTCTCTTCCGTAGCCAGCCCCCTGATCGACCTGACCAAAAAGGGGCAGCCTGAGAAGACGATGTGGAACCCCGAGGCGGAGAAGGCATTCCAGACACTGAAGCAGGCCCTGTCGTCATTTCCAGTGCTGCACGCCCCCGACTTCGGCTGCCCCTTCATCCTCCAGACCGATGCTTCCGACGCCGGCCATGGGGTGGTCTTCATTAATCGGAAGCTTACCCCAGCCGAAACCCGCTACGCCACCGTGGAGAAGGGGGCCCTGGCCATCTAATGGGCTGTCCTGGAGCTGAGGTATTACCTTCTAGGACGGAGCTTCTCCCTGGTCACCGACCACACACCCCTGCAATGGATGTCCAGGGCCAAAGAGATCAACGCCAGGGTGACCAGGTTCCTAGCGCTCCAGGACTTCCACTTCCATGTGGTACATCGGGCCGGGGCCTCCCATGGCAATGCGGATGGCCTGTTGAGGATGTGGTCAGGTTTGACCGCCCGGTCAGGGACCTCCCCTCCACCTCCCCAACAGACACCTAGTGGACTGGGCAGATGCACCCGCCGTACTAGGACGACGCACCTGCCGGTCGTCAGCACCTGCGGCTCATTCCCGGACGGGATAAAAGCGGGAGAACAGAAGGAGAGGGTGAGCTACGACTCCATACTTTAAGTGTATGTTGATCCTGTCCCTGTCTCTCTCTCTCTTTTAAAGATACGAGCGCCTGACGACTGGCAGAAGAAACCCAGCGAACCACGAATCCCTCACTGTCTGCACAGAGCACCCGGAAGAACCTGCACGAGCTGAATTCCCCCACGTTTACACTCTGCAAACTCTCTTCACTTGTAAATAAACCACCCTCCGGGCTTTAAAAACTCACAAGTGTGTTCGTTTTGTGTCTTGCTCGCCACAGTGCGTTTATAAATACAAAAATAATATGTGCAGTGCACAGACTTAAATTACGTAAAGACAAAGTTTTATTCTGGATGCGATTAATTGCGATTAATGGACCTTTATCACATTTCCTGTACCCGGTAAGCGAAGCAGTGTGTCGCTTTTTCCGGTAGCATAGCAACACAGTTAAAAACAATGGCTGAATCCGCTAACCAGCGGTGTTACTGCTGCACCCGGCTGCTTTAAAGCTGAACATCGACCTCCTTACCTCAGTTTTCCCATTTTCTTGACACAAAATAATTAAGGAAAGCATGGGTGAGATTGATAATGCAACATGAAGTGCCTTTCTTTTAAAATAACATGCGGAAGTACGTTTGTGTGTAGTATGCGCTTCGAAACGGAGGATGTTTATCTTTTTAACTTGCTGAAATGTTCCTATAAATATATTTCTCATCCAAATGCACATTCTGAATAATAAATACATTTATTTCCTAACCTACTACAGTCCTGTGTTTTCTCTTACTGGTCATATTTTATTTGAAAAGAAATATGACTGATAAACACCCATTATGGAAATTACACATGGTTGTATTATAGTGAAAGTGTAGTATAGTATATTTGTAGTAAAACCATGGGTATTTTATTGGTCATTTTCCATAAGAGCAGTAATGCTTACATGCGTTGTTATTCCAGCCCTTAAGATACCTGAATGCATGGTAAAAAAGAAGGCACGGCCTAAAAGAAACGTGATGATATTAAACACTTAATTCATCTTAAAAGTGTAACGCGATGAGAGCTCGACTACATTGAATATTAATGAATTTTGGTGTATTTGTGAATTACATGCAGTAAAATGACTGTCAATGAAAAATCACACACAATAGGTGATAAAAATATTTAATACAAATAAATGCACATTCTAATCTTATTCATCACACTGCAGCACACTGATCACTAATTTGGAGCACTGACTGACACCGTGTGATGCAATAATCTTGCATGTTTACCAGCCACTGCTTTCACGGATCGGTTTTGCGGGATTAAAACTTCAAAAATCGGTTGAGTTTGTACAAATCTGTTCACAGTAATCATCAGAATCTCTTCTCATGTCTCTGAAAATGGTTGGATTTTGAAATAATTTAGCGGACACTCATTATAAGAGGCATTTAGTCAAATAGGCGATTGCAGCCTATTGTAATAAACGTAACCGGAAAAATTCACTGCTTCAACGAGCATTTCCAGTGTTCAATTCCTCTGTGATAAAGGTCCATCGTTTGACAGCCCTACGACAGCTTAAACAATGCTTTATTTAACTGTTTAAACCTTTCATTTTAACCTCCTGTTGCCTAATGTGAAGCTCTATTGTCACTGCCATAAATAATACCTTTGTATTTTTATATATTTTTACTGGATTATCCAAAAATAAGCATTCATAACTAAGCAAAAAATATACATGCCCAGCAGCTATGTTACAATACACATAGCACAACATAAAATGATTCATAATGTGATGCAAATTTTTATTATATTGTGCTACAGCACACTCAGGACAAGAAGAATCCATCATTATATGTCACTGGCAATCCAACAACATCTACATACCCGTCTGCAATTAAATGATTAAAGTCAAAGCGCCTCCGTTTGGGCCCCGCTGTTAATGCGGCTGATGGAATATATGAAGTACACAGCCATCTTTGTCTGCTTCACTACAAATCAATTGAAACGGCAACGAACATACGTACAGGAAACAGAAATGTGTGTGTTGGCTGCGGAGAGGGAGAGGAGAGCAAGGGGCGATCAACACACAGCTCTGCATTAGTCATCCGGCTCCCTCCAGCTTGTGTCACTTCTGAGTAGAAACGCGTCGTATTCTGCCAGTCGCAACAGCAGGAGAGTGAAGACCAAAACTGCCGGCGAAGTGACAAGTTAAACTTATGTTAGATGGTTGTTTTCTGTTTAAATGCACGAAGAAACGCGTTCAAAAAGCGTTTTTATTTCCTGATTAGCAGGTCCAGATCGAACAGCTTTTTTAGTGTTTATCATGATGAGAAAATCTGACGTAGACTGATGGAGTATTTACATAACAATGCCGTATTTAAACGACAAAAATAAGCCTTTAGAACTAGACGCAATACATATGTTGCAATGCAACATTGAATGAGTTTTAAACGTTTGCAAAGCTTGTGACCTGCAATTTTATGTTTTAAACAGAGTTGGCGATAGAGAGGCATAATTATCGGAATTCATTTTTGATGCATAATAAACTGCATTAAAAAAAACATGCAAACCAGCAGAAATCTGTGTAGCTTTCTAAAACTTTTCAACAGAAAATGCAGCTTTTTCGTCCTCCCTGTCAGCAGTTACTGTCAACCACACAGCATCCCTTAAACCCACAATCCGACATCGTTGACGTGAGATGGCTGAGCTATCCGACGCACCTTGTGCGGGTCTGTGCATCAGCTGACCCTCTTTCTGAACATCTTATCCTCAAATTTTGAAGAACAGGTCTTGACAGTCATCTGCCAGGAAAACCAAACAACGATTCAGGTCGAAGGACAGGTGGATTCTGTGAAGTTGAGGCCGCGTGGATGACGTGGGGTGTTAGCATATTTGACAGAACGCTGACAAATTTAACAGGGAGCCAGAGACCCGGAGAGTAGCTAACTTTACACGAGCCGCGAGATCAAACAAATTCCCAACAGCACGGGCTGTGACATTTAGAAGAATATCTTCAACCATCTCATTCACGTTCCTAATAAATCAAGAGCCGGCTCTTGATTTATTAGGCAAAAAGTCATATTGGCAAAAAGTCATCTTGGAACGCGAGTGTTGTAGGTCAGGCACTTCACAACGCGTGTTTGGCTCGGCTGCTTCACCGACTCGGCGTGTTTCAAAAGGAATTTGAGATTCGCCGATGCCTCCTACGCAGCAATTAAGACATTGTGAAAAATCTTTCACCCCATATTGAAGGAATAAACATATGGCAGAGTGACGAGACCATGGCGCGAGCCTCTTTATCCGACCACACCAAAGAAAGTGACAAATTGGCCTAGTTTTGCATTTAATTAATCACAGCGGCCTGACAGCTACCTGAGCTGAGCTCGACTACATCATTAGTGTTGTGTATGTGTGTGTCGGAGATGTTTGTGGTAAAAGATGATTCTATTTATTAACAGGACCAGCACTATTCAGCAATTTATCTGACCACACCACATCAGAATAAATCCTGTGGGAAAACATAAAACCTCCAGATTCGGATTTTCAGAACATAAGATCCACGATTTTTAAAGTTTCATAATTAGTAAAAAACTAGGATGTTTTTACATTAAACCCATAAAAATGCATGGATTGCAGCTTTAAAGTTTAATGTTGTTGTCCTTCTGAAACAGTGGATGTCCAAATTCACTGTTTTTCAGGAAATTAGAAAAACACTGTACTTTTTAAATGATTCAATACTGTTCTGTCAAAGTTGACTATGCAATATTTAAAGCCACAATATGGAATATTTGGACCGCTAAATGGCGCACTTTCGAAACAACAACAAAAGGCGAAGCTAAATGACGTTATGTAGGAGAGTGGAATTATGGGACATGTCGTTTTCACCATCCAGAGGCGTATGGAGATTGCCCATCATGTTCACAGACGAGGTAATGAATGAATTTTATTTTATGTCATCTTAATGAATTAGCTTGCAAGAAACGTGGAATGTAATGCTACGTTAGCCCGCGACTGATATTGGAATTTGTTAATTGATTTGGTAGCGTAATGCTACACAGTTTTACGTGTTTAAAACAGTCATACAGCCGTCGTTTAAAAA
Organism: Triplophysa rosa; assembly: GCF_024868665.1. Classification (NCBI taxonomy): domain Eukaryota; kingdom Metazoa; phylum Chordata; class Actinopteri; order Cypriniformes; family Nemacheilidae; genus Triplophysa; species Triplophysa rosa. Next base: position 23,035,695 of record NC_079896.1, on the reverse strand, counting down.
GTAAATTTGAACGAACCCACAGCATTTACAAGTAACGTTATTGGCTACATATTTTTGTGCGACATATACTGTATTTCATAGGGTAACTGCATAACTATTCAAATAATCTGTGCATGAGTATTTCATGTACATTAAAAAAAAGTGCTTACCTGTCTATTAAAACGCATGCGAGAGCAGAGTCTCTGTCGAGTCCAAGTTGGTCGCGAAGCTCTCTCCATTTAGAAAACGCTTTTATTAATATTAAAAAGGATATTAATCCTTGTTTTATTTCTTCGTTTGTCCATAAGCCTGCTTGCCTCATTTGGCCTATGTTTACACTTTTTTGGGTTTCCTTTATTCGCCAAAGAGTAATCGTGATCCATAATAACAGAACAACAGATGCTGCGTCCCAGATGCTGTATAACCACTTCCGCATTCGCGTGTTCCCGTAGTTTCTACAACCGGAAACTGAGGGTAGTGCAGATATTAAGTCACTGATATGTGACAAATACAAGGGAGACAAGGGACGGGCCATTATTTTAAAAAGGAATTTCTCTGGATTAGCAAATTCTTGGGAACATTTGGGACAATTTAAGTACACAACTGCATGAAATATATCACACTGTGCAAGTGATTTTTGGATATTTCATAACAAAATTCTCCCATATTGTGGCTTTAATGCTTTTTATTGCTTAGATATTTGCAAAACCCAGCGAGAAACATGACGGCTGACTAATAATAATGATTTATGTCAACAAATAAAATCGCGAAATATGAAAATACGAGGTTTCAGAAGGACAGCAGCAATATGTTACCCGTCTCACAATACTGTAAAAGTATGCTGGTCACCAATTACACATTTTTCTGTCCATAAAATCGCTCCCATCCAAAGACACGTTTGCACTTCATGGCACGCTCTTTTCATTTCAGCCGCCTGTCGCGAAACAGGCAGCAGAGGACCGATCAAAACAATGAAACATGTCAGTGGACAAGAATAACAATGAAACATGTCACAGCTGATTAATAAATGCGCTGTCAGCAGCACGCCGGCCCCCCGCACCTACTTAAAGAAGGTCGTAATTTACGTTCTATCAGCGCGAATGCGACTTCTGAAGAGCATCATAGAGATTCGGCCGTCTGCGTCGAACGCTTGGGTGGCGGGACGTTGAGTGACGGCTCTGAGTGCCTGAAGGATGCCGGACAGGCTACGAGGCGTGTGATTGACACCTCGTTCTTTATTGGAGTCGTGGTGTGAAAAGGCAGGTTCAGGGTTCATCTCCGCCCACTCGGACAGACGCGTTCAGAGGCGTCAGGAAGCATGCAGATGAAAAGATACAGAATCAATCATCTGATATCCAGAGGATAAATCTGAGCGTTCTGACGTCTCATTGATGTCTGTGTCAGAAAGGACGTCTAAAATATGTATTAAGTTATATTCAGTGTATCTACACGAGTCAGTTTATCTGCGACCTATGACAGCTGAGACAACTGGTCAGCAGGGTTTGTCCACATTCACCAAAACTAAAGAAAAATGCTGTTACTATGTGAATTATGTGGTCACTAAACATCCAAAATAAATCATGTTATATTTTATAATCTTCAAAGTTTGCCTAGAATTTGTACAAATGAATTCTTGACATTTATCAACCAGCTTGAGGTCTCATTCCGGCATGCTTATTATAGAATACTGAAGCAACGTTTTCTTCATCATTTGGTCTAAGTCTTCGATTTCAAAGCATTTTTAATAAAATGTATATATTTTTAATGAAACAATGAAACAACGTGTTGGAACAATTACATTTTGTCATGAGAACCAAGCAAGAGATACTTCAGACCAACTAAAAGGGGCATCTAGTGAAAAATCGGAACGCCTGTTAAAAATGCTTCTGGGTACCGCCGCCGACGTGACTCTAAGAAGAAAAGATGCTGTGAGAAAATGGCTTCGTATAAGCGGCATTAAACTAGATAAATGTACCCAAATAACTGTGCCACAGCATGTGCTGACAGAACCAAAAATGAAAAAGAATGTTGCCACGTAAAATATCCTACACGCTGTTAATATTTTATGAGCACTCGTTTTGACACCAGCCTGTATATTCCTAATTTGCGTCGCTGGCTGGCAACGCAAATGGCTGGTGAATAAAAAACAGGAGGAAAAACGAGATGAGGTGAAGATGAAGCAGAGAGAGAGAGGAGTGCGAGAGATAAAAAGCAACTGAAACTGAAAGAAAATAGACTGCGAATCCGTACGGGGAGATTTCGTAGTCAATGTGGTACACAAAACATCCGAAATGGCCCATTTCCCTGCTCAGTATTGTGGTGCTCTCGACAGCTTCATTTCAATACTCTATGATGGCGGAAGATGGATTGAAGACGAGCGTCGCTTGAGATGAGCGTTTTATCAAGGTTACCTTAACCTCCAAACTGCTCACGGCAGATGAAGCTATCGTGATCTACACCAGTAGAAGTGAGCACGTGAAAAGCCATCAGCCGTCTGATGAATCTGGGAGCTGAGGAGAAGATTATGACCGTGATGTTGACTGGCATTTTCATTAGGAACACTGTATGGTGCTCCGGCAAATGGAGAGGCTCTGCTGATCGCAAATGAAACCCTGCGGACGGCCGAGTGCGTGTGTCGCAAGTTCCGTGGACTTTCATTTCTGATTTGCAATATAGCAACCGGAATCATTTGTTTTTGTTCAGAGTTACTTTTCAAAAAAGTGGGATTCGGCGATTAAAGTTGAACTTTATGCAAATGAGCAGTGATGTATTGCGACACCAATTCTGTAATTCTGTATTCTGTAACAAGTTTTGGTAACCCTGGACTGACATGAGGCAGGTGAACGTCATAACGCAGGACTGAATGTGGCGAGCCGGATGCAGGCAGCAGTAAATGAAGCATGACAGGACGGAGAAGTGCAGCGTGCCTGTTAGTGCTGATCTGGTTCTGAGTCCAGATGACTCATGCATGTATTCTGGGCCACAAGTCATAAACTGCCAAACAGACAGAGAGAGAGCGAGAGAGAGCGAGAGAGAGAGAGAGAGAGAGAGAGAGAGAGAGAGAGAGAGAGAGAGAGAGAGAGAGAGAGAGAGAGAGAGAGAGAGAGAGAGAGAGAGAGAGAGAGAGAGAGAGAGAGAGAGAGAGAGAGAGAGAGAGAGAGAGAGAGAGAGAGAGAGAGAGAGAGAGAATGCTCAGTGAGCAAAACTAAATGCCTCGGTATAACTTTAGGAAACTCTAGGAAACACGTAGCCTTAAATCTCTTCTGAAAAGTCTTTTGTAGTCTCATGAAAGCGTAAGAGGCGTACAAGACGTACAAAACTGATCAAAGTTGGCAAGGCCTCCGTTTCAAATAACACAAACCTGCCCGTCTCCACTCATAACCTTTTCAATAGGAAGTCCTGGGATGACCTGTGAAACGGCGAGCACCTGTTTCATCTTTAACACCCCTGACACCGCAGAGGTTTGCGTGAGGACATGTCTTCTGAAGTGCTGAGCCAGCTAGACGGAGATGTCCTCCATTTACCCAAACCACTAGGACTTAACTGAGCAGAACTACTGCTCGCCAAAGCTCTTTAAGAACAAGACTGGGGAGAAAATAGCTCATCACGCTGTATGTAAGCGAGGTGAGATGGGGTTACGGATCATAAAATGTCGGGCATTAAACAACCGAGTGGCATCACGGTTCTTCCAACAACGGCATGAACTTCGGTTCCGGCATTTTCTTCCGGAGCCAAACGTTACCCGGGATGGCACTCGCGTCTGTGCTGGGAAAGCGGCCAAAACCACCGCGCTGCTTCTCGCCAACATTTGTTTCCTTTCAGGGGGCACAAGACTCCACATGCTTCCTTGAAAAAACATTAAACATTGTGACTCAGACAGTGGCCAGAGATTCACTGTTTCCAGTAATGCTCTTCCTAAAATGAGATTCGACATGCCACGAGCGCCGTGTCGAAGGGGCTATTTTAAGATGGTCAAACAGACACGTGAGAGCAGACACAAAATCAAACAGGACGCTAAATTACATTACTGTCAAAAAAAAGGGTTCATGTACACTACTGCTTGACTACTTGAGTGAAAATGGTTTTGATTTGAAGGTGTATGCTTAAATGTCTGAAGTTTGTTAAAACTATAGCCTAATTGTGCAAATATAATGTCATTTTTTATTCTCAATTCTCATATTTCTCTTTGTGTTATTCCATGGGTTGGATGAGCTTGATATTATCTAAAATGTGTCAAAAATATGAATGAGTAAATGAGTAAGTTTTCTCTCCAGGAGCAAAACAACAATTTAAATAATGTAAAATAATATTAAAGTGCACTGTAAACCCCAATAAGTTAAGATAACTCAAAACATTTGTGGAAACTTATTACCATAAAACTTTTAAGTTGATAACTCAATTCTTTTGAGTAAAGAACACTAAACACAAGTATAGTAAACTCAAAATAATTAATTTTGAATAAACTCATTTTACATTTACTTGAGTTTCACTTATCTATGTTGTCATGAAGAAACAACAACCAGTTACAGTTGTAGTATTACCAATGTAATGCCTTCAGATCAAGGTAATGCCTTTTTGTTTTCCTCTTAAGCAAATGCTCTACTCGTCTGCACAATGGTAACCTCATTAAAATCACTAATGTCACAAAACTTGTTAAATAACAGAATAGAACAGATTACTAAACATTTATAAGCCTCCTCCCATTGTAATTTTGATATAAATACTGTACATAAAATAACACTTTATTTTGAGATTTACTTCCATTTTTCAGTCCACACAAAGCATGCTGGGAATCGCTCTGACGTCATTGGAAGATATAATTACAATTTTTGAGTTAAGTGACTTCTTATTTTTGTGTCACTGGAACTCAAAATTTCAAAATAGTTAAACACACTTAAAAGTTGTAAGATAAATGAACTTTTTTAAAGTTTTGAGTACGGTTTGCTTATTTTTAATGAGTAGATTACACTGTTCGGGAATACACTGGATTTGCTACATAACTTAAGGAGAACTGTAAGAAATTGGATTTTAAGGACACGATTGTTGTAATAATTATAGACAGTAGCAGCTTTTTACTTTCTTATATGCATGTTCAATTATGAGCAATTGGCATAGCCAGGCAATATATACAAAAAAGAGAGAAAATTTCAAAGAGCGAGAGAGAGAGAGAGAGAGAGAGAGAGAGAGAGAGAGAGAGAGAGAGAGAGAGAGAGAGAGGCATTACTTTACTTGTCTCTCTAGGGGAGCTCACAGGAACGGTCATCCCTGTATTGATCTGTATTGATTTCTAACATCAGCACAGAGATACACATCAATTCAAACTCTAATCACACTTCACGATCCATACGAAGCTTATAGGGAAGCATCACTTTAGCCACACTTCTCTAAAAATGACACACGTGTGAACCTTACCGGCCATCACACCGTACTGAGCTTGTTTGCAAAAAACATAGGGTTAGTCAAGATCCAGATACTGGAAGCTCAAAGCGTTGTTGGAAAGCTTTACAATCATGTTTACTGTTATATTTATCCCAGTAAAGAAACTGAGAATTTTGATGATTCCTATAATTGGTAGAGCAGTGCATTAGCAACACAAAGGTTGTGGGTTCAATTCAACAACCAATACACAAACTGATGAAGAACGTGTAAACCTAGATGCACTGTAAGTCGCTTTGGATCAATTATCTGCAAAATGCAATGTCTGAGTACAAACAGAAATGTATCACAATATAAAATATATAATCCCACTTGCACTGAGAACAAAAGCACGCATTATGAGATTGAAGTGTCATATACAACATTTTACCTTGTTAACTATCGGAGGCAAAGATGCAAATAAAAAAGGGTGAATCTATCATGTCTGTAATGCAACGTACTGCGACGAGGTGCGGACGGGGGATCTGTGATGTATGGGTGAGCTGCATGAGAAGTGAAAAGCGTAGCGGGGGTGCATATACGAGTGAGGGGGGGCAGTTGTGGGTATCCTGAGAGCCGAGGGCAAAAGGGGGATAAATGTTGATTAGTGTTGATTTTGTCCACGGAACACCGGGCAATTGACAGTGGGACTAAACTGCAGCGAAAGGCAACCATTCATCTTGGTCTGGTTTAAGTAGTGTATATTAATTTGTGTCATTTCCACTACGTGTAGAGAGGCCTCTCTCTCTCTCCCTCTCTCTCTCCCTCTCTCTCTCGCCGTATGTGGCGACTGCCTGTAGTGGCTGTGATGGCGAGGGGGGGTGGGGGAGGAAATGAGATTCTGAACCTTGCATTAAAGACAGACGACTCCTCTGGGGTTGGTATGGCAACGGCACTAGCAAGAAGCACTTCTCGTTCACTTTAATGCGCATTACAAATTTTCAGATTTGATTAAAGTCGTAACGTATCAAGAAAGCTGGCAGTAACGCTGGGCGAGTGTGTCTCCACCTACACGCTTTATGGAGGGCTGCCTGGAACAGACGACACGAAGCAAACGGACCGATAACATCGGCAGCGCCTCGCTGATGTACTGCGTGTCGTGAGGTTTAATGCAGTTCGCGAGCAGTTGTTCTATTTTGCTATTTTGTGATAGATAACAACAGCTATATTGAACGTATTTTAAGACGGTTTGCATGGTGCATTTAGTTTTATTGCATTGGCGAACACAAATCTGCCATTTTTGAATGTGCAACACAACTAGCGCTGTTGCGATACAATTATTGTCAAAATAAATATTGTAGCAATACCATAGATCTTTATTAGAGAATGCACTGATACTAAATTTCTTCACCAATACCAATAGCCGATTATTCAGCATGATATCTGCCGATTCTGAAGATTAATTAATAAGATTAGTTTTTCTTAACTTTCTGAATGTTATTAATTTCTATATGACTATTAATATTAAACATCAAACTGATGATGTTTCTTAACATTTTCTATATACGGAGCACAAATTAATTGCATTTTAGCAGTTCTCTTTTGATTGACAGGATATATTGGCCCAGATTATCAGCCAATAGCGTGAAAAATTGCTTTTATTGCCCGATACCGGTTATTGGACGATATATCTCTTTTCTTTATACCATTTTTTTGCTTATCCTATTCATTGTCCTGCAGTTCACAAAAAAATAGGGCTAAATAAGTGCAAACCTTGACACCCATTAAACCGAATAAAGATGAAACAAGAGATTCACTATTTTTAAACATGGAAGTACGAAAGATACAATTTTTATTGTTTGTTTTACATTTTCCGTTTTGAATCTTGTAAAAATGGTCATTTAGTTAAAATGGCAGTGAGAAACATCACCCAGCTAATACTGGTAGACAGACAGAAAGACACTGATGTTGTCTTCCACACACTGTTCAATCAATGGCACCACAAACTCGCCGTCGTGCTTAATTACCAAATAGCATCACAGTTAAATTCCAGCTATTAAGCTTCTTAATATGATTAACACATCTCAATTAAGCCACTGACAATTTGCATAATTCATAAGGCAATGTGATTGTGCTCCAGTGTATACTCAGAGAGAACGATGACAGATTTCACCGTAACTGCTGTTGCGTGCTCTCCTAATCTCATTTCAACGAAAGCCTGGCGGAACCGTTCCAAAAAACGCCACGCTGGCCTCGCGCCGCCAGCCAGCGTGCGTGTGGCTCTATTATGTGCTGGATTAGGCTTTAGCGTTTACGCTCGAAGGATGATGAGCCCGTCCAACAGATGTGATTCTTGTATCCGCTCACTCGCTTTCCGGGGAGAGATGCTGCTTCAGCATGTTAAAAACACACATGCAGAAAACAAGCAAATGAAAGACAGAACAATGCACATTGGGACTGAGTCCTGCCCTGGGTGTCTCCAGTTTATCTGAACTAAGATTTACAGCCACAAAAAGCAATGATTTTCGATCTTATTTTTGTTTATTTGTGAAAAAAAAACAATGTAAGATTCCATTCTTATTCTTAAATATACTATTCTTATCGTTACTGAAGCCTATGGCACGTATACTGTGCACAGTATGCAAATTTACTTTATGCATGAAATACCCGGATGACCTACTACATTTGCCAAAATGTGCATTAGTGCATGAGATCTTCCATCCCACAATGCACTCGCTGCTCATCTGCAATCTGACCTTTCATTCCTAGAATTACAGTATGAATAAACCAAAAGTAAGATCAGATTTTTAACATCTGTTTCTTGACTTCTTGATATTCAAACCTACTGCCAAGAGTTAAGACTCAAGTTTTTGGACAAAACTGGAAAACAACAACAAAAAGTTGTAGTTCCAGAGTTAAAACTGGAAAATGGCATTGACATCAAGCATGTCATTGTTAACATGTTAAATGTATGTCAGTCCGCTGTTTGAAAACACAAAGAAGCGCTGTTGTTGATTTATTCGGGCTGCTGAAGTATATACTAGTGCGGCCACTGGTGTGTTAAGTTTGAGATGAGTTTCACACAGGCCCGAGAACTCCACACGCTGCTGCTCCGTGCCGAGCGCGCTCGGAGAAGTCATCTCTGGCTCATTTCAGCCTTGTCAAATAATCCCGCCCCGCCCTCTCCTCACCTTATTCTCACACGTAAAAAAATAACATTACATCACCCGAACCCCAGGCGTTAAACCTTACACTGTTCAAACACATGCCACAAGAATGTGCCTTTTGTTGAGGTTTGCTGGCAGGAAAAACACAGCAAGCCAAGATTTGTTTGATTTGACAGCAGTTTTAAATAATGGTTTCGGTGTGTTTACAAACGTGTGCAATAAGAAATAATATTTGCCTAGGTAATGAAAAACCTGGATTTAGAAATACATTTATTTTCTATAAACAAATAAAATAAAAATAAAACATGAACAACAGCTTCAATTTTAAGTTAAAAGTCATTTGAAAGCAACTGCATGTAACATCAAATTTTAATAAGAACACTGCAAATGCCTTGTTTGTGTTAGAACAAATAACAAAATTAGCTCTATTTTTGTTATCTTTTGTCACTTTTTTGTTGTTTTCACAAACATTTATGATAAAGTCAAATCATTTTGCAAAAATATGAAAAACTGTTAAAAAGGAACAAACAAACAAAGCAAAAAAATAAAGAAAGAAAACAACCCACTTCGTGCATCAACAGCTTCTATTAGGGCTTCTCTTCGAGGTTTCTGAAGTTAACGACTATCCGTACGCGATGTAAAATCTCTGACAGGTGCTCAAAAACTGCCATGGTGAAGTGCCGCTACTGTCTCTGTCAAAGCTGAAGGTTCAAGGTGGCGTCACAGAACGAACTCTGACAATCGGCAATTAGATGCCTTGACGCCGTTCTGAAGTTCCAAGAGATCCAAGAATTCCACTTCCACAGAGACGAGCTTCCATGTGTCAGAAAGACCAAAAACCAAAGAGGGGAGATATATTTGCACTGTTCCTTTTAAGCGCTGGCTGGTTTATGTCGCTATAAAGAATAACGAAACAAGATTCAGCAAGCCGCTGGGCCCGTGCGAGCCAGCTGATCTGTCTGGAATTGTTACAGAGGGTATTTTTGGAAAACCATTTGGTGCCAGAGCATTTCCAACATCATTCTAGGCTACACGCTCCAAAGATCACAGATGCTAGGACGGACGTTACCTCTGTTTTCATGAAGGTGTCAACAAGCAGAGCATTTCTAATTGGAAACTAATTACATAGCAAATTACATTTTAAGTTCAATAATAAAATGCACGAATGCAGATAAATGCATGTAGTGCGTTTACGTAAAACTGGTAAACAACTATTGGCATTAGATCTGTAAATAGAGAAATCAACGTTTAATGGCACCAAAAGATGACTGTTATGTAGCAAGGCGGACTACATAAAACTCTTTAATCGATGTAAAATTACTGTTACCCCACAACCTCAAGTCGCTTTCTTTTCCATTTAAAGAGATTTTCAAAAAAAAAGATTCTTAAATGTCCATTGCTGTAAAATAAAGCACAAACAGAGAATATGTTCATGTGTTCACACCATGTGACCTGGGGCACATCCAATCAGAATTTAGCGTCAAACTAGTTTATACAGTCAGGTGATTTCTAAGGTGTCAAAACTACAACACACAAAGATTAAGGTAAAACACTCCAAATCCACCTATGCATAAACACATCCTCCCCTTGTGTCAACACACACACGAGCCCTTGCAAAGACACATTCCACAGACGAGAATGAAAGTACAATGAAAGTGATTAAGAGCATACAGACGACAGCGCCTCAGAAACCCAATGAAAAAGACACGCTGTATCCGGCGTTCTGTAAATCCCAGTAAAAACAGAGAGCAGGGTCAAAAGGTCGGGTCGTGACTTGGGCTCATGTCCTCCCTGCAGGTGTCAATCAACACACTGGGAGGAGATGGACAAACATGCTACACACACACATGATCGCTTGATGGTACTGTACTGTACGTGATCTTGAATTCGAAAACTTTGAAACTTAAAGCCTGGATTTCAACTTTTCATTCTCGACAATATCATTTTTTACTTTGATGATTTATGATTTATGTTAAACAAATGATGGATTTTTTTACATATACTGTACATGGTTTTACTTTAGTGCAAAGACTATACTTTTATTTTGTAAATCATTTTAATTATTTGTTCAAATGTATTAAGCTTTACATAAAGCACTTTCATAAAAATAGTGATTACATAGAAAATATTAAATGTGATATAATAATACTTTTAAATAATACTTTTATTCAGCGACAACAACATAAACAAACATTATGTGGCCCAAACTGAACTTCCGGTTGACTTACGCAAAGAATCAATAACTGTTGAGTAGTAAACAATAAATACAATACAAATAATATTAAATCAAATATATTATAAATTAATATTAATATAAATTGAATATAAAATAAATTGTTATATTGTAACCAAACATAGACCGGAAGTTAACTTCACATTACATTTTACAAATCACCTGCAAATATTTTCAAATGCTAAATCTTGTTCTTCATTCAGTTTATTTAGTTAAAGCATCTTGTTCGAGTAACAGGTATCAGCGTTTTGCTTTATGTTTTGCAATATCATTCATGAGTTACTTTATGGCTTTCGTCATGTAAAATCTACACAAGATCAGGATAACTCCAACATTCCTCTCGCACGTGTTTGTCGAGGAATGATATACATCAAACAAAACAAATATTGATTAAATCAAAAACCATATGCGAAAAAGACATGACTCTAATCTCTTGACTTTTGAGAAATAAACAAATGGCAAACTCACTCTACACTTTCAAAATCCAGGTTTTAAGCAAAACCCATATGCAAAATGTTTTTCTCTATTTCCTTAAAAGTTTACACTGGAAAGATGTTTCAGATAAATTATTTTTAAACAGAACGATGCACTACCACAAAACAAACAAACCTTTAACATAAACGCTCCTAAACGTAGTGGTTCTGACTGGGACGCTACGAGGCCCTTCGTATTTTTCGTGTACTGTTGAAAACGGGCGCAACGAAGCGGTGCAGTCTGGGATACGTTCACGACGTGCTGCGTTTCATGCGAGCGCGAACTCTCAGTGAACTCCGAAAAGAAAAACAAACAGAGAACGGAACGGCAGGGAGTGGAACTCCACGCATAGCTGTGTCACTCCCCGCTCGGACGCAGAGCAGGAGTGGAGCGGCAGGCCGCAGATCCCCCCCACCCCTTTGCCGAGACGCCGGTCGCGCTAGGGGGGCTAAAACTCAATGAAAACATCATAGCGGACCATCACGGCGGTGGAGGAGACAAAATAAACAGCGAGATCAGAACCTCCCACTGCCTCACAGCTGGAACGGGGCCGTCAGAGAGATAATGATAAAGAAATCTGCTTTATCTCCTTTTTATTTCATGCACTAATGACTGTGAAACACGCTGGAACCGTTTTCCACATCAAACCGCAGAGCGATAAGGTCTCGATATCTCACGAGCACAGATCCATCGTAATTCCTACTCTCAAGCCTCGGGGAAGCCAAATAAAAACGAAACATTACAGCCATTCTGTTTCTGAGAAAAGTCACCACATTTTTTTTTTTCATCATTTGGCATTTTTACATCACAAAGCCACAAAATCTATGACTGACAGCTCACAAAAAGCACAAATTTAATTCGTGGTGTTTAGTCAAACATGTCTACACACAGCAGCAAGGCAAGTTATGATTGGTAATTTAATATTGTACTTTTATAACCTGAACATGGCTGGATCTCTTGTTAAGGTACAAAAAGACAACCCTACTACAGTCTGACTAAGTATACCGTAAAAATGATTTACCAATGAGAGGTCAAAAGAGAAGACGTTTTCCCTCATTTCCTCACCAGCTCTGCCACAAAGCCACATTCACACACCGAGATCCACAGCCTTACATATCCACAGCCAATCACAATGTAGAAAAATAAAAATTCACTCGGGAGACACAGCATGCCGTTACAACACCGTGTTGCCAATTATAATCTTTTTTCCTGCTGGGTTTACATAAATATGTCATGACGTGTGCAATACAAAGCTCTCCGAGCAGACACTGAAATACAGAGAATATCCAAGTCGTGCTCAACAAATATATCATCCTTTCATTCATGCTAAATGGGCTGTGCGATCATGATGAATATTTTTAAGGATAACACCACTTACCGGTTTTCTCTTTGATTTCACACAGGACGTTAAATAGAGCTGGCTTCATTCGATGGCAGTTGAGAGCATGTTTCCTGAAACACATCGAAAGGCAGCGGTGAGCGTTTACAAAGATGAATATTTCTCTTATTGCCTGACCGTAAAATAGCCATAGTGACATAAATTGCATTTTACAGAAATCTTGAGACGGTTTATGACTTTAATAGTTTATATTTTTATTAATTTGTATTTAAATGTGACATAATAGTAAAATATGAACAAAAGGTCATTATTCATAATAATTAATGCTGCAATTATTATCGTCTATTTTTATTTCTTTTTATTTCTTTGTAACAACCCAAAAGCACTATTTTTCACATTATCTTCAGAAATGTCTTTCGTATCCATATAAAAATACTCTTCAAGGCTGAGTAATGAATTTTTAATTCTAGAAATAATAATGTCTGCAATTTAACATTTTTTACATTTTGAACTTTTATTCTATAATACCAATTAATCCAATTTCTAAAACACAAAATATCTTAAAATGGGTCAAATGCGTTTGTTCTCTATATTTTTTTAAACCTCTGAAGAACATATGTGTCCCAGTAAAAAGGACATCATACATGCGAGGAGATGCCTGTCTGTCACATTCTATCGTGGCATCTGTTCATTTCTATTGACAAAAAATGAGCACCACATGTCAGAAAAATCCCCTGATGTCTGTCACCACACACTGCATGTGTTTGGACACACTGACAACAGCTATTGTGTTATCAGTCCATAGCTGCTTTTGTCAATAACATCACACCTGCAAATGCACCAGGATGCAAAGTCTTAAAAAAGATACCAAACATCTAAACTATTCCCTTGCATGCAATTAACATGGTCAATTTAGCACAAAATTCTACAGATACAGCAGTAAAAACTGTGGTATGTCTGTGTGAGCCAGCTGTCAAGAAAGTAAACACACAAAATGACAGATTGACACAAAAACACACATTCCTTTCTTATGGTACAATATCTGTATTGTATGACAGTTGTTGCAGAGAACATTTAATTTGCTTTCATTATTTTAAAATGTAAAGTCGTTGTAAAGTTAAGGAAAATGTTTATTTACATAAATACAATATTTACAATATATACCATTTATTTTTTTAAATAATATTAGTTATGTAATGTATTGCTCTTAATAAATGTGGAACTGCTTTACTGTTTATCTTTTTATTTTAACTGTATTATATTATTACTAATTGTAAACAAATTTAATCATGCCTATTTAAGTGTATATTATTTTGCACTGTATTTTTACTTCTGGAGCTCCAGATCCACTGACATGACTGTGGTGACATCTCACCTGGCCTGCGCCTCGTCCAGACTCTGGTCCGTGATGGTCATGATCTGCTGTAAGATGTCTCCGATGTCCTGCTTTCTCCCGTCGCCGTCGGTGTTCTCCGGTATGTGCTGAGACAAGCCCGGGTGTCCGGTCATCCCCACGGGCGCGTGAGCGTGCATCAGGCGCGGCTGCTCGTCCATGTCGGCCCCGCTCCGGTCCTCCGTGCGTTCTCCTCTACAGCTGCGGCGGAGGTTTCTCCGGTGCTCGGTAACGTGCAGACCTGTCCCGTTTCTCTCTGACCCCGGTGCTCTACTCCAGCTGAAACGTGAGCTCACGTGTAAGTGTCAAGCGGACTTTAAACGCTTAACTGACTCGCGCGCGAGCTGTCGGTGCCGTGTTGCGCGTTATTATTCGGTTCCCGCGTAAACGCAGCGCTTGATACACGCGCGCATTATTTCAATGTTTCATCCTGCTGCTTTTGTTACATTGTAACACTACAGCTCAGACTGTGATGCTCAGGCTCCGCCCTCGCCGTCTGATTGGATACGTAGATGGATATCTCCGCCCACCGAAGGCTCTCGGTGCATGTCAATCATTGCGCATGAGAGAGAGATGAGACGCGGGAACGCGCTTTTATGCCCTCCTGTCAGAATGCTATTCATTTTTGTCCACTACTATTGTGCACTTGGGTCACTTTGTTTATAACTCACAAACACGTAAGTGTTTTTGGAGTAGACTACCGTATTACTATTTAAGTGCGACGTGTGGTAGGTAAAGTAATATTTGTACATTTTGGACTGTATTATATTTGAATATATCTGCATATCGCATAATAACTTTATACATATAATTGTACATATACATGTTATTGTATGATATAATAATAAAAAAATATAAAATTATAAAAACGACATTATGTAAATATGTATTTATTTAGAGATTTTCCATGTTTTTATATTTATTTTATTCATTTATTATGGACATGGTTTAACTATTGTAATCATAGCTTTTTGTTTGTGATAAAAACATAGTAACCACACATTTACACTGTAGTGACCTTAGTTTAACCATTTGTAGTTAAACTGTGGTTATACAAATGGTCGAAATCCTTCAAAAACATTATTACTAAACTTTTACTATAAGAAAACATGATTAATTTCTGTAAGTGTGATGGGAGACAGGTAAATCAGTTGTTGCATCACACACACACAAAAATAAATAAATAATCGTGTCTCACGTTGCGGTCTGTCTCAGTCCCCCCTGTGACCAGTGGCAAACCTCCATTTTCTTCCCATGTCTCCGTCTCATTTTCCAGCCCGCTGCCAAGAAATAGATTTATCTCACGGAGGTGCAAAACCCCCGATCAAAACAATTGACCTTGGGTTTCATTCATTTCAGATATCACCCTGTTAATGTGATTAATTCAGAATTAACCATCAAATGATTCCATCCTTCATTCAATACATGAAATCATAGTGAGTCAAAATAAACTGATTTGGAATTAAATTTCCATAGTGTGTTGACAAACACGCTTTTTTTATCAAAACGTCTTGTTTGATCATGTTGCGTTGGCCTCTTTTGTGCTCTGTGCGGTGTTGTGTTTTTTCCAGGTATGTCGGAACAACACGCATGACTGTGTTCGGCTGGGCTTTTCTAATGTAAGCTGGTGACCCATGGTGCGCAGCCAAGCAGCAGGGCCCTAGTGTGTGTGACCAGGCTGAAAAGTGCCTTCCAGGTCCGACGCATCCACTCTACTGCTCCTGCCACGGGGAGAGGGGGAAACACACACACACACACACTCACTCACACACACGATCCAGTGTGTATGATTGAGAGATGCCTCTTTAACTCAACCGAGAGCAAGTCCAAGAGCAGAAATAAATGGAAGACACTCTGGGCTGATTTCCCTGTTCTAAATTGAGCAGTGACCCTCTGGCTAATAGACGGATTTCTTGGAATGTATTCGAAATGACTTTACAGACAATCCCCGGGTTCTTCTGGAAACCGCTGTTGTGTTCCCTGTTTATCCTTCGTTTGGCTTTGTAAAAGGACAGTTCTGTACCTGGCAGCCAGAGACAGCAGTGTGCACTGTGATGGCGTCTCTGTAATGTGCATCTTACCATCTGCCGAACAGCAGTCCCTGGGAGATCTTTTACGTAGCAGAGGAGACTGTCACACTGTCCAAACATCTGTCTTGTCCGGCACACAGCAAACATTTTCACTCATCAGCGGATCCTAACAAGCCTATAGTCCACAACAAATAGCTGTGTTTGAAATTCAATCTTGGAAATCTATGGTGAAAACTTTCACAATCACCATAAAATCCCTACATATTTGTTATAGCTATCTTTTATATTTAAGCCACTTCACATGTCCAGTGTGTGAATTTTAGGGGCATCTAGAGGTGAGGTTGCAAATTGCAACCAACGGCTCAGTCCACCCCCTCACTTTCGAAGCACAACGGTGGCTGAAACAGGGCTAAGATGTCGTCACATTTTCGCTTCTTTGACAAAGGAGATAACGTGTTTATGAAACGCGCTCTGTAGTGCAGTTTGTCCGTTTAGGGCTACTGTGGAAACAACATGGCGAATTCCATGCCCACGGTGTATGTATAGAAATAGCTCATTCTAAAGTGATAAAAACATAACGCTTCATTATGTAAGGTCTTTATACACTTCTGAACACATAATTATGTATATTATATGGCATTTCTCTCAAAAGATCCTACAAAAAAATTACACACTACCTTCTCTGGATCTGTTCCACATTTGTGGAATCGTCTGAAAACACATCTCTTCCATCAACACCTTACCGATTAGTACTGACTTCTATTTCTTTTCTACTCTATCTATCAAAAAAAAATACTTAGCTTTGTATACTGTGTAAATAAATATGAGACCAGTTTTTAATGCACTTATGCATTTTGTTGTCCTTATGTTGTTCCAATTGCTTCTATTGTTTACCTCACTTGTAAGTCGCTTTGGATAAAAGCGTCTGCTGACTAAATGTAAAATGTAACTAAAACCGTATACAAGCTTAGACATGGAGTCACATAAAGCAGTTTATAACCACTGCATTAAAGGTTTGTTCTGAAAAACAAGAGAAACAGCAATTAGACAAGAATTCAAAGTTATAAAACAAAATAAAACCACAACTTGGTAAAAGCAACTTATACTTGGTAAATTACAGGTCTATAACATGAACAGAACTGATGTGCTCTCATCCCCAAAAAACCTTGACAAAGGTACAACAGTCTACCTGCCAGACTACAAAAATGACTAAAACTATTGACACACAAAATAAACACTGTCACTTACACTTCTTTGTTAATTTACATAATAGTTCCTTTTTCTATTTAGCCCTGCGTATTATTCATTTTGTATATTGTTTATTACAGTACTACGTTTTAAGGTTTGAATTTACGGACATCTTTGTTCGGTGTTTTGTTTTGCTTGGTTGCTAATGTCAAATTTAAAATATTTAAGCAAAAGTCCTGTTGAATTTGGTTCCTTATGCATACAGTATATACTGGTTACGGAAGCCAAACTAAACTGATCATTTTCTTCAGTGTGTATGATAAGACAGAACAGTATTGCCACCCCAATGCAATTCTATGTAATATATTCATGGCTATTTAAAGTAACAGTGGCCGTTTCAGACAGCACTGTCAAATGTAACACCGCAGTGGGGGAAGAAACTACATTCCTCGTCTCACGAGATTATCCGTCTCTTTATGTGCTTTAGATTTATAGATGGAATCATGTTGTAATAGGGATTTGGGGAGTTCAGTTATTATTTTATAACTCTGGTGATGTTAGTGGCATAAAAATGACACACTTCACCAAAAACCAAAAAGTTTTCATTGATGGAGCTCAGTCTGTTCTTCAATTCTGTTACTTCAATTAACACCGGAAAGCATTGTTAAATATAGCCCAAATTTGTAATATTAACCAACCTGTGAGGGGTAGAGAGGGTTGGGATTTTTTGAAACATTTCGGAAGATTATAGAAAAAAGGAAAGCTCTGATGCTTTTCGTGCAGGCCTGCTTATGTAAATAAAATAGATCATGTACCAATAAAATATCATAATGCTATTTTTTAATACTGTAACAAAAGAGGAACAAAACAGCTTGACTTTTTTCCATTTTTTTTCAAGCTCTACACTTGACACACGTCACAGTCACACTGTCTATCACACAAACACACACTTACAGTCGAAGTGGCTTGTGCGTTTGTTTGCCTGCACATTATTGTGCTGGGTGGGTGGCTTGAGTGAATGCGGGCTGACAGGGACGCAGCGGTGCAGTGGATCGGTTGGTGCGGCACACTCTCGTCTACGCCGTGGGTCATTTCTCAGGACTAGAAGAGTCCATAGATGAAGCTTCATTCAGACTGCAGGAGCTTCTGGGCTCTTCCGTAGTGTGTGAAGTGCAACAAGAATGGAGTTTTTCTGAAATAGGAGAAAGTATTTTACCATCAAGAATCCTATAGGTATATACAGTACGTATAGTTCACACCAAAATTAAGATTCTGTCATTATTTATATGCCGTCTTGTCATTTCAAACCTGTATGGCTTTCTTTCTTTCTTTCACAAAAGTAGATATTTTGAAGAATGTTGGTAACAGAAAACCGTTGGTCCCCATTGACTTGCATTGGTTTTATATCCATACAATAGAAGTCAATGGGGACCAACGGTTTTTGGTTACTAACATTCTTCAAAAAAACTTCCTTTGTGTTTTGCAGAAGAAAGAAAGTCACACAGGTTTAAAATGACGAGAGGATGAGTAAATGATGACAGAATTTTCATTTGCAGGTGAACTATTCCTTTAGCATTAAGTATTTGATAATTTGGTATGCGTGTACCTGCCGATAAGAGTGTAGTATTCTATATATTCTCTATTTTTTATCATATCTAAAAGAATGATTGGTCCAAAATGGTTTACTCATCCTCATGTCGTTTCAAACCTTTCTTGTGCAGAACACAAAAATATTTTGTAGAATGTTAGTAAAATTGGCACCAATTGATTTCCATTGAATGGACAAGAAACCACTGAGACATTTCTCAAAATATCTTCTCTTGTGGTCCAAAGGAGAGACATTCATACAGGTTTTGAATGACATGATGGCGAATTAATTATGAAATAAGTTTTATTTTGGGGTGAACTACCCTTTTAAATCCATTCTATAGACTTCCAACAATTTTGTCAATCTATTTTGACTGTTTGCGAAAATAATGCAACAGATATTAGATCGGTTGGAAATAGATTAGTTGACGTTGTGGCCACATCAGTCACATACGAACTTACACATCCAACGCTAGTTCTAATGAAGTGACAACACATTTCTAAAGTAAAGAAAAATCCCTCTGATCCCCTGCATGTGCTGTAGGTATGAGGGTCACAGATTTGTGGTATACACGTGAGCTTGGGTTCCAGGACATGAATGCACCTCAGAGATGCTCAGAGCAACATGGCAGTGGAGGAGAACAAAGACGAGCTGTGTTACAGCAGACATACTAATCACTCGCCTACAGTCAGATCAATGCAGCCTCAGAGAGAGAGAGAGAGAGAGAGAGAGAGAGAGAGAGCGAGAGAGAGAGAGAGAGTGAGCGAGGAACCGATAAATTACACAGTGTTGGACTCAGGCGTCTTCAGCTCGTTCAGGAGGTTCTGGTTCGTCTGGTCCGGGTGTTGTTGTTGTTATCACAGCCTCTATGAGCTGCCTGTCTCATCACATCACATCAATCATTCGCTTGTTTATTTGAAAGCCTCATTATGTAAGTTTGGCATCTGTACTCATGTTCTCCCCTTCTGTCCTTCTGCACTAATTTCTCCTCCCTTCCTCTCCGCCTGATCTCTTACTCTCATCTCCTCCTGTCTCTCTCCCTTCTCCTCTCCTCGTCTCCTCCTGATTTCTGACTCGCTTCTCCTGCAGTTCTATTTTTACCTTCTTTTTTCACGTCTCCTCCTGGCCTTCTCTTCTCCTTCTCTTCTGCACAACCTTTTGTCATGACACAAACCCGAAGCATAAAGACACAAGATAGACTATTCCACCAAAACGCCCTTCATAATATATAAATAGTACTTAGGTTTCTTGAAACAAACAAGTTATTTATTTTCAAACCTTTTTTGTTATTGCAGCCCTGCATTTACACTTATATATGTAAATAACATTTGATTATTGATTATGTGTTATGATCATAATTAGGTTTATCATCATAGGTTTTTGTATGATTCACATTGTACAAATTCATCCGATCCGTGACAATTTTTGGAAATTTCGCAGTTTAGATTTAATAAATGTTTTAGGTGGACGGGATAAACATACAAGAACATCCGAAACTTTCCACACAATGACCGTTTAACCAACATGTTGTGTCTTTAAAACTCACCTGACCCTTTCTAACCCGTAAACCGAGTCATAAAACGTGCCTGACCTGCCTTTGACCTTTGATCCTGCAACCACCTCACAATCCGATGAACTCCAAACTGATGTTCTCCAGGACACTGCCCCAGATACAAATGAAAAGTCCCCGAGTAGAAAACTGTCCACTGAGACACATAAGTACTTCAGAGAATTCAATCACACGCTCCTTACATGCACTTAAACGTGTACAGAGAGCTTTTATGTTCACGGCTCACGGACAGAGTGAGATAAATGAAGTTTCATTCTGTAGACTGTAACTTCTGCTCTGTTTATGTCCACAATTCAGTTATGGTTCGAGTGTAATGGGAAATTGTAAACCATCCACGAGAAACACTTCCAGACACTTTAACATGAAATTTAATTTGTCTTACAGGAGGATAAACTAACAGACAGGGAATAGAAGCACAAACCAAGTGAACACGAAAGGAAGATTTGCATTTTCTAAAAAAGTCTGTGCTGAAATGTTACGTAACGTTTATGTGTAACGTTAATGTCACGTTTTTATTTTACGTTGTTATAGCTTTTTCGATATGTTTTAGCTTTTTGGTTGTCATGATGTTGACAGAACATTTAAAATGCTATAATCGCAATGCCAAATTTGCAGTATTTTTCTGTAATTAGTTTTTTTATTGTATTTCAGAAATACGTGCAAAATCTTAAAAAAACTGTAAAACTCAGGGTTTTTTTAACAATTTTTTTACATTATATGTGGAAAATCTTTAAAAAAATGTACAGTTAATTTTTGTGAAATTACAGTTTCATTTACGGTGAAGTGACAGCATTTGTCTCATAATGTTAATAGGGAGGCTCAGAGATTACGTATTTTTGTATGCAAAACCCGGAAGCGAGTTAGCATTTTAGGACTTCCGGTTCCATCGCTCCATAGTCTATGGCTGCGTCCGAAATCGCCTACTTCCATACTATATAGTACGGCTGTGCAAAAATATCGATACATGTAACTAGCAATATTTTTTTTTCGATAGTGATACCTCTACTATTGATCATTTTTTTAAAATCATGTCATATACATATGGCCAAAAGTAAGTGGAAGTGAGCATGGCGAAAAATATAAGAACGCTTGGAGCTCTCAGAGCTGATGTGTGGGTGTGCTTTGGTTTTCAAAATAAGTCATGGAGTAATGAGTTATATAAAATAATGCTGTTTGTAGGCTTCGCAAGTCATGACACAAGTCACTTGGCTACTGCAGTGCATTAGACAAAAAGTTTATTGAGAAAAGTAACAATGACATTTATTGTGCTTTCACGGATGTGACACCAGCGCATTTACAGCACGGATGAACCAGAGGTTTTATACTGCCCATGTTCATTGTTTTAACTGTAATGCACCACAACAGCCAAGTGACTTGCGTGAGCCACCTTATTCCCCTGTGCTACCCAATTGAGGGGCGCAATCCACAGTTTGAGAACCCAAACTTCTGATCTAAAGGTCATTGCATCGCACATCATGGCCACTCTGCAGAGGTAAGGGATGTTTCTGCACTTATGCAAAAAACAGTAGGCCAGAAATACCCGGATGGTCTACTACTTCCGCCGAGATTCGTGAGTGTGGATCGGATGGACACTTCTCTATCCCATGATGCCACGGGAGTTGAGCAACGGTCAAATTTTAAAACTAAATCAAATAAATAGGCGGACGTCCGTTTTTAATGTAAGTGCCAATAAATTAATTTCTCGTGACTAAATTATGTTTTTATCAACTCTCACGTGTAGGTTGTTGTTAATACGTCATAGGTCAAAGAGCATACGGGTCACATGACCATAAAACATGGCGGACGCAGTATGTCCGAAATGTATTCATACTACTCCCACTCATACTATATAGAACGTACTGTTTTGACGGCCAATAGGTAGGTACTTATTTAAATTAAGTACGTAGTGCACGTATTTCGGACGCAGCCTATGTTTTTTTTAATGGGTTTTTGGTAAATCGCCCGAAATAAAGTCTGTGGTAAACAAAACCTCTAAGTATTTTCACGTTTTATTCTTTGACATAATACGCACCAATTATAACCCGCTTGTGATTTTTTAAAGCCTTATTGTGTCTTAAAAACTGAGGTTGCTAACAAGTTGCTAAAAGCGGCTACTTCCTTTGGCGGGGACGTTAGACGTCATCGCGCATATAAAGCTCACAAATAATCCAACATGTGCACAAATCTCTTAAAACGTAGATGCGGATTCATTCACGGAGTAGTTACTTACCAGGGAACACATTTTTAATAAAGTTTGAAAGAGGCTTGGTGGTGGTGACGTTGATATCGAGCGACCTTAAGTGTAGTCTTTTTATAGCATCGTGTTAGCTTTTTACTTCTGCCGATTGTATTTCGGTTTCAAAAGTAAAAAAAAGTTGTGTTAATTTGTAAAAATTATCTTGATAGACAAAACGTGTAAACATCATAAACCTTTGTTAATCACAGAGCTTATTTTTTCTTCCAAAGGTCTATGGGAAAAATGCACAGGCTTTCGGTCGAGGGAACCAGCGCGGCACCTACTTCCGGGTTAGCCTACAAAAATACATCATCTCTGATCCTGTCCATTACGATCCCTTATTTAAATACAGTTTAGATCTTACAATTTAAATAACAATTGTAACAAATTTCATAAACATGCCTTTTACATTTCATGAGTGCACTTAGTGGCCCATACTGTACATTACTACTGTAAGTAGTTTAATAAAAAATAAGCATTCCTAGCTCAACTAGTGGAGCATGGTGCTACACCATTTTGCAACACCAAGGTCATGGGTTCGAACATACTCATAAAATACACCTTGAATGAACTGTAAGTACAGTAACATTGGATAAAAGTGTAAATGGATGAAATTTGATTGTTTAAATGTATATTGGATATGATCCGCTTTGAGACGAGCCAATACAATAAAGCACAGATCCATTAGATGGTGATGTTA
This sequence comes from Triplophysa rosa, assembly GCF_024868665.1. Lineage (NCBI taxonomy): Eukaryota > Metazoa > Chordata > Actinopteri > Cypriniformes > Nemacheilidae > Triplophysa > Triplophysa rosa. The sequence continues at coordinate 23,012,443 of NC_079896.1, read as the reverse complement.
TTGTGCCGTGTCTGAACGGGCCGATGTTCAAGGATAACCTTTCCCAGACACTTGATTGTGGAGAAAAGGTTAAGCAGCACATTAACATGCATTAAAATATAAAATTATGACTCCATCTACTGTATGAGAGAAAAACAACAACATAAAAAAGGCTTTTAAATTTAAGAAGGTGGTTTATAGAGTGAGGACGGACGGGACCAGCATGTGAAAGATGATGATTTCCTCGAATTAAGGTTTAATGAAGTAATGCGGGTCAGCACTGCAATTACACTAAAACTCTGAAGCAAAGCTGAGCAGAAGACAAGAGAGAATAGAGAGAGAAAAACGGGATCCTCCATAGCTGGTATTACCACACCGTATCATTACTATGGTACTACCAGAGTACTATTTGTTTTCACATTTCGCTCTTATAAAATGGAAGCTACAAAATAAACATATTAAGTAAATGTTTTCAATAAAACATCATTTTTTACAGTCAAAGACTTAAGCTAAACCATATAATCCCTCACATGTAAACCAGCAAATGACTTACTGGAGCTCTATTTGTCTTTGAATTACGTGAAGTACCTCCGTTGTGTTTGAGAAAATAAACAATTAGCCCATCAGAACGGCTCGGGTTTAGCACTGGGTCCCTACACATCTCATCCATTTAGATAATTGAAGAATCCCATCCCTGATCTCACATACAAGCAATCCCATCATGCAACAGCACTTCACTCATCCCTGATTGACAGCTTTCTCTTTTTAACAATCCAGTGGCCACCGACTTCAATTTACGTTATTGTGATGTTAGTGCCCACCATCAGAGAGAGAGAGAGAGAGAGAGAGGGACCCATCCCCTGAAAGGAGAGAACGAAGAAGGAATTATTGACCAGTAGAGCAGGTAAAAAGAGCTACAGACAAGAAAGAAAAAGTGGGACAATTTAAAAGCAAGAAAAGCACACACACGCACGCACGCACGCACAACGAGAGACAAACTGAGGAAACTCATGTCAATCGGGATCTTTATCACAGTGCAGGTGAGGATATAAAAAAGGTCCATAGAGAAAAACAACAACTCATCCAGGCCAGTTTTATGTGTAAAAAAAACAGGACATACTGTATTTTATCATTTTACATTTAAAATGTTTTCTATTATATATTTTAAATAATTCTAAAAATGTGTTTATTTTCAGGTTTGAATTTTATTATCATTATATTTTAATCACCGAACTTTGGGCTCCACTATAAATATTGTGAAGTGTTAAAGTAAAATTCTATTTTATTATTTAATTCTGTGAGCTACTGACAACATTTCTCCCAAATTCCCCCCCAAAAACTCCTTAAAAATGCTTTATTTGCAAAACAAAAAAAAATAGGCATGTTTTCAGATCTTATACTGCAAGTTCGTGTTTATTTTTAAACAACACGATGCTAATGGTTTTTTCATGTATTTTAAAAACAGATCAAAAATAAATATTTGACGGAACAGGTCTGATTTTTAATCACAATTTTCATGCGTCTTTCCATTCTCAGTCACATTGCTGGTTATTTTATATCACTTTATTCTGTTGGTATTCAACAGACACTTAACTAAAATGCAGATTAAATGCAAACCTGTAGTTTTTCCAGGCTAAACTGTATATACTAAATAAAAGAGTATATAAAATGTACTACAAAAAAAGAAACTGCTTGTTATCTATTGACAAGTTTGCTAATCGACTTACGCAGAAAACTTCAAAATGTTCAAACAAATTTGCTGGCCTGTCTAGTAGTCACACGTGATGGAAAAGTTAAAGTTAGCCCGAAGAACGTAACTTCTGTGCAAGTGTTTGTTTTTGGCCACCCAATTTACACCAGTGAAGACAGCGGGTGAGCGAGTCCCAGTGGGCGGCTGTGTTCGTTTGTATCTGGACGGGCTTTGGTGAGATAAGCCCCCTGTAGCTCCAGGGGTCTGTCACTGCTGAGAGTGGCAGATTTGTGTGGGAGATCTCTACCCCACAGTCACTCACTCACTGGCACACAGCTTTTATTAAAACTACCTTCTCACACACGCACACGCACACATTCAGGTGTCTAAAGCCAAGCGCCTGGTGCTGGCGTGTTTTCAGGCCTAATTTGCATTAATAAAGAGGCTGTTCCTTGTCGGAATGTGTTTTATTCCGCTCAAAAAATCCCTGGGTGATCCCTGACGGAGAGGCGCCCGGGAGAATCTGACTGTCAAATACGACAAGACAAATGTATGGCGATGTCAGCGTGCCGCGGCTCACAGATGACAGATTGAGAAGCGCTGTCCCTCTGCCGACAGGCACGCTTCATTTTCAAATTAATAAATCTGAATAAAATATTTTAGCCTTCATTATGAGAGATTCCTGGCTGACAGCTCGGCATGCTGGGAGTGTGCGTTTGGAATGGGAGGGGCTGCCGAGAACAGCTTGCATCAAATCCACCTGGGCCTGTGCTTCATGTTTGTGATGTAGCAACATGCGGTTCAGTCTCTGCTGTGTGTGTGTGTGTTTCATTAATGGGGATCGTTTATGTATTTGTGTGCGTCTGTAAAACCGCCTTCTAAAGATAACAGCGGCTGCACGCTCTCTGATGCCCTCGGCCGTGGTCAGAAAAATAAATAAACACACTCATATACAGTAGCTCTGCCCCAGTGGAGGCTGGGTAATATTTGCATGTCTCACACCTGTGTGGGCTTTAGAGGATTGAACAATCCCAACAGAAGCATGCATGCTTTTAGAACAATGCTTTGGGACATTTGAGAAAGTTGACGTGGTAAAAACACTTTACGGGCTACACAAATAAACAAAGAATAAAACATCCAATAAGTTAAAATGCAAGCATGATGTCATAGTAATATTTTTTCTATAATAATAACACAATGTTTTGTAAAATGTACTGTAAGTAATATTTTATAGTAAAGCAAGTAAAAAAAAAAGTGGTACCTTCACTGAAAAAGAGGTTTCATTCAACCAGTTAAAAAATTTTAGGGTAAGGATTCACATCTATATTTTATAACTTAAGCCAATGAAAAATAATAAAGAAAAGGTATATACAAGTTATAAAATTTAGATGTGAATCCTTACCCTAAAATATTTTAATTGGTTGAATGAAACCCTTTTTTCAGTCTTGGAGTACAATGCAAAAATGTAAATACATTGTACATGCATATAATATACCTACATTAAATTACCTATATTATATGAATATAGAGAGCGAGTAAATTATGAAAGAATTTTCTATTTTGGTGAGCTATCCCTTTACTGTAAAAATAATCCTGTAAAAAAAACGGTAATTATCTGGTAGTAAAAAAAATTAAATAACAGTTTTTTCACGTAAAATGACATGTTTTTCTTCAAAATTTGCAGTCTTTCTGCAATTTGATGTTTTTTTACCGTATTTTAAAAATACGTGAACATTCTGTAAAAAACAGTATACATTATATGTGAAAAATCTGTAAAAATTTACAGTAAATTTCTGTAAAATATATATATTTTTTACAGTGTTTAACATCACTGTATTGCCAAAAGCAATGTTCAAGGGGAGTGGCTGCTGGATTTGATGTATATGTGAAATAAAAACGCGCTCATCTCCCACTAAAAAGCAAGATTGAAGGCCACGGCACTGCAGAACTGTCGAATTTATCCACAGAGAGCAGTAATGCGTTTGGGGGAAGGGATTGTTGTGGTCAGTCTCAAGGCTCTAAGGCAGAAAAAAATGAAAATTCAAAAGCAAAACTAATATGCCTTTTCAACACAATCTGTGTGTGCGTAGCAAGAAATTACAGCTTGAGGCTTCATGTCATTTTAATATGTAATGCATTAGGAACACTGAATGAAATCCGCATTATTGCGTTCATTTTTTTCAAGCGAGTCCCGCGCTCTCGAGGTGATCAGGTAAATGGCCGTATTTATCCAACACCTTCCAGAGGAGAATTCATTTAGATCTCTTTGATATATTAAAACACACAGAGCGGCTGATGGGAGCTGCTCATTTTTCAGGAGAATCTATTTTATATTTAAGAGAAAGGAAGGCGTGTACAGTACATATGCCATTAGCACAGAAGACGTCTTCATGAGTTATTGCTGAACAAATGACATCGAAGAATAAATATCTGCTCTATAATATCTGAAGCATGTAATGAAGACACAAAACAGCTAAATAACTGTGGATGCTTTCGCCGGCACGTTAATTCTACATGACACATGAACAGAAACATTTTAGGTGAGAAGTCTTTGTGCTGTAAGATCCATGAATCTGTTTATGCTGTTTCTTCGAAGAGAAGAACTTCGAAGAGTTTCTGACAGGGAACTTGAATGAATCAGGCTGGAACAAACAATATTAACAAACACTTATTAATAATAAATCTCAGATTACCCAAAGCAACACAGAATTATATCCTGTTTTGGGATATAACATAATTATGCTGTTTTGTTAAGGGTTTATTTCACCCCAAATGACAATTTGATCATCATCTACTTTGTACTACTCTAAAAAATGTTTGTGCAAGACTCAAAATTAGATTTTCATCAGAATGTAAGATTCCTAGAATGGCCTTAAAGATCCATCAAAGAAGGCCAGTTCACACCAAGGATGATAACTACGCTCTTCAAAATCACTGCTGTCCTTCTGAAACCTTGTATCTCCATATTTCATGATTTTTATTTAGTGTGCCATTAATCATTATTATTAGTCACCACTTTATGTTCTCACTGCACTCTTAAAAATAAAGGTACCTAAAAGGATCTTCACATTGACCACTGTAAAAAAAAATTCCGGCAGCTCGGCACAAGAAATATACCGTAAAAATAAAGATTTCCCCTGTAAAATGACATGTTTCCCCCATTTTTTTCTTGTAAACTTGCAGTCTTTGTCTGTAATTTGATGCTTTTTGACCGTATTTTAAATATACTTACAAATTCTGTTACTAAAAACTTAAAATCTCGTAAACTTTACATTTTGTATATTATGAAAAATCTGTTAAAATATAAAGGTAAAATTATGTTTTTTTACAGTACAGAACCATTTCTTTTTTACCTTTTGTGAAACGGAAAGGTTCTTCAGATGCACTGAAAGGTTCTTTGTGGAACCATTTAGACTTTTAGTTCGTCTATGGCATTGTGAAGCATTTTTATTTTTAAGAGTGTGGGTTGTGCAAATATATCCGCTGACAGCACAGTTTTTAATCATTTAAAAAGTACAGTGTTTCCATTTCCTGAAAATTGCAAATCTGGACATACAAAGTTTCGAAAGGACAGTGACGAAATGCTGGGTTATGCAATGGGTCCAAAAAGACCCAACATTAAAAATCCCTTCTGCACATTCGCATTTCCGAATAACTAAATATGGCAAAAGCATCCCAACAGATTTGTGCATCCTAAGGTCTTAAGAAGTTTTTCGCGCCCATCAGGACTTAGAGCAAATACGTGACTTTACTCTGACACCTGATACGTTTTTTTGTCAGGTGTTGTGCTTATTTCTCAATTGGAGTGCTGTGAAGTGTCAGAAGGAAGTTACTGTAATTAGGCCATGTCGCATAAACACTGTCGTTGCTATTTTTGAATCATTTATTAACTCTATGTCAACTTGTATGTGTGTTTTTGAATGTTCAAGACGAATGTTGTCACAACGTGCCATTCTGATGTCTTACGGCAACTCGTGTACAGCTGATAAGACACTATTTCACTGGAGGTCAGGGCCAATAAAATGCCATTTCAGCACAGCGGAGATAAATCACGTCTGACGGCTACACTCCACCACAGTCGACACGCACACGCACACGCACAGACTGTAACGTATGACGGCGAAATGCGGTACAAACAATCGGAGCTTGTCATTAATGATGAAATTTCGCGTCCGAAACAGAGTGGATGGTCATTACGGCTGATAAATGGGTGGAACCAGCAGTGAAGTAATCTAGTGAGCAATCAGTTTAACCAATAACGCATCCAATACTCCAGCTATAGAATTGAATCCCCAAACATTGTTTGAAGGGCATTAGGGAAATAACAAATGTACTGCAATTTAGTTAAGGATTCTCCAAATGTCAAATCCTGAAAGCAATAACTCCATCAAGCCCACTGCTAATAATGAACATCTCTCACGTCCGCATTGGCATATAAACCGTGTTAAACTCAGTCTCGGTGCTCTGCGTGTGCAAGCCGAGAGTGTGTGAGTTCTGTCCTTTAGAGACTTATGAGGCTTCGACGTGCAAAGGCTTAAAGGAATCCAAAAATTTGTTGATTATTTACTCACCATCATGTTCCAAAATCAATGCTGTCATGCGCTTGTGTTCCAACACCATACGTGTATGAAACAACAACATTTTCATTTTTAACGAACTATTCCTTTCAAAATATAAAGACACCGTCCTTTAGCCCAACCCCTCTCTCTCCCTCTCTTGCACACCATCCTTATTCAACTCCAAACTGACAGTGTTTTTAATCTTTCTTGGGCTTCTCCTCTGGAGATTGGGGTAACAAAAATCAATAGTTTCTGGCAGGTGATCTGGAGGGTGTGAATTACCGGCCGCGGCTCTGCAGCTCTGACTGCCGTTGGCCTTGAGCCCGGGCACACCGGAGTGTGGATGGAGGTCAGAGGTCATGACAGGAGCAGCGTGGGTAAAGTGAGGTATTTACCGCAGGCATGACCGCAATGAGAGACCGCAATCAGATTCATCTGAACGAGGGTCAACACATAGAATTGTTAATGTTTCATGCTTCTGTTCTTAATTTTAGCACATACGGCAAAAAAAATAATGAACCACCTCATTGTCTACTGCCTACATTGGCCAATATCTTTTAATATTTTTTGGCCAATATCTTTCTTTTAACGCGACTAAAAGAGTACTTCATAAGCAATTGAATTGGAACGGTTCCAATGGAAATTGAAGTTAGCATGTATCTAATGATGCATATTTAACAAAAACTGTCAATTTGATTAGACTATTTTTAGATACTTTTTTTGCAACTTATAAATACATATTAAAGTAATTTATTACTATGGGGACCTAAGCATATTTCAGCTTATTTATACTCTCACTTTGCTTAAGTCTGAATGCTGTCTCGGCAGCTCACTAGGATTTTAAGCAGAGCTACACTGTGTAATTCTCTCTCTCTCTCTCTCTCTCTCTCTCTCTCTCTCTCTCTCTCTCTCTCTCTCTTCTCTCTCTCTCTCTCTCTCTCTCTCTCTCTCTCTCTCTCTCTCTCTCTCTCTCTCTCTCTCTCTCTCTCTCTCTCTCTCTCTCTCTCTCTCTCTCACACACACACACACACACGGCAGGTGATGTATAGTACCTTGATCAGTATGTGTGTGTGTGTGTGTGTGTGTGTCAGTCGCACTACAAATCCTACAAGAGAACACAGTGACAGTTTGGTGTGTGATTGCTGCTTAATCACAGCAATGACGCGTGTTTCAATCCTTCCTTCCCACCAAACCAACAGAACCAGTAAATCCACCACATCACACACAATTTATACTGCAATTCCATTAAACATACACTCCAATAAAACCAGCAGTAATGATTACAACTTTCTCATTAACATTTACCATAGATACTGTACCAAACTAAAAAAGCTTTAATTATAGAGTATAAAAATAGTTCAGGTTATATACATTCTGATTAAAAAATGAAAGAAATAGTTCACCTTAATATGGAAATGATCTTATAGTTTACTCACCCTCAGGTCGTCCCAGATCTACAGTATATGACTTTCTTTTCTCAGTTGAACACAAACAAATAATTTTATATTTAAAGTGTGGTATCTTCTCATATGGGACTCAAAATGTTGTTCCAAAATCCCCCCAAAAGCACATGCATCCATTGTAAAAGTAATCCAAATGACTTCGGCGCTTTAATAAATATCTTCTGATTGATGTTTTGCCATATTTTAAATTAGTTTAATAAATTGCTGTTAACAAATATATGTATTAAATTTGAAGCTGTGTATTTACACCCATTTTATTCTGTTAAGGGAGTTTAGGAACAACACAATCTCACAGAAATTCATTTTACGATGCGGCTAATTCATATGATACATACAAGCTCATTTGTACGTTTTAGTACGATTTGCTTTTAAGTTAGTGACGTGAGGTTTAGGGATGGGGCTTCAGAATTGCTTTTCTCTAATAATCGTATGTTTTGGTGTGATTCACATCATAATTGATACGAATTAGCAACCTCCTGAAATAGTTTCAGATTCCCATGAGATCATGTTGGAACAGCTCACTTGTGGTAAAATCACAGTATCGCCCTGCCTTAAAGGGATAGTTCACCCAAAAATGGGTGAAAATTTCGAAATTCCGTCATCATTTACTCACCCTCAGATCGTTCCAAACCTGTATAAATTTCTTTGTTCTGCTGAAGACACATTTGGAAGAATGTCAGTAATCGAACAGATCTCATCCTCCATTGACTCCCATATTTTCCCTAAAATGGCAGTAAATAGGGGATGAGATCTGTTTGGTTACTGACACTCCTTCAAATATCTTCCTTTGTGTTCAGCAGAACAATGAAATTTATACAGGTTTGGAACAACCTGAGGGTGAGTAAATGATGACAGAATTTTCATTTTTGGGTGAAATATCCCTTAATTCACGTATTGTCAAATCAGTGTTGGCCATAGTAATGTTACTAATCTAATCCTTTATATGTCTTATACTGAATTACTCTGTACATAAAAATAGTTCTTGAGATATTTTGGTCACACTGTACATTATTGTTTTTAACTGGTCAAGTGCCTAAAATACCAGCTTCCATATTTAACTACTTCTTAATCTCATTTCACTGCATTAAGGATGTCCAGCTGAAGTCAACAGCACTCTGCACAAGATCGTGAAACTCTAATTATCGCAACCCACTGTCTATAAAACAAAACTAATGTTTTGCAATCCTGATACACATTCTTGGTGCCCTTCTTTACTATTCTATCTGTGTTTTTGTTTTAATAACAGACTCAAGCATTCAGTCACATCCTGTATCAATACACTCTTATGCATAGCCTCCCTCTGCAAATATCATCAGAAAACTCTGCCATCGATGCAAGAATATCTCAGTCGGTTAAGTATCTGCTATGGCTGAAATCCATCTTTTTACAGGCCTGAATATGGCTTGATTAATTTGTCTTTGAGGGATCTGGTCGATAGGTGTGCGGTCATCTGCCAATACAGCGCTGACTGAGTAATTAGCCAATGGGCTGCTGCGATCGTTGGCAGAGCAGACAGCCACAGTGGAGTCACGTCTGAGCCCAGAAATAATGCTGTGATTGTCCTTCTAAACCGCACTAAAAATCTACTAGTGAAAACGCAAATGAAACAATTACAGTGTTCCTGTAGTTCTTTTAATAGAGAATTGTGTTAACAGTTCAAAGTTCATGGGTTTTATTACCAGGAAACACACTATAGTAATAATAAAATAGTGCAATAAATGGCTTTAAATGAGTGAAAATGTACATTTGACTCTGAATTTGATAGGGAGCCAGTGCAATGTAGCAAGAACAAGAGTAATATGCCCCCTCTTTTTTGTTCCTGTCAGCAATCTTGAAGCCGAGATAGAGTGCTTTGCGGAAGGCCGACATACAGAGAGTTACAATAGTCAAGCTTAGAAGAGATTACATTTACGAATTTGGCAGACGCTTTTATCCAAAGCGACTTACATTGCATTATCCTATACTTTTATACATAGGTATGTGCAATCCCCTGGGATTGAACCCACAACCTTGCGTTGTTAACGCAATGCTCTTACCACTGAGCTAGACAGCTTCGAGATCTTTTTGAGAGAGAAAGTGTTTTACTTTCGTAACAGATCTGAGGTGGAAAAAGCTACTCTTTACAACCGTGTTTACATGCTTGTCAAATTTTAGTGATGGATCGAAAAGGACCCTTAGATTTTTTACATGGTGTTGTAAGTTATCACTAAGGGTACCTAACCTACTTGTAAAAGTAGTATTGAGTGCAGCGTGACCTAGCAGAAGTACCTCCGTTTTGTTAGTTTTGCTGCAAAAAAATATTACCCATCCATGTTCTTACTTCGTCAAAACATGAGAAAAGAAGTCATTTTCAAGTTTGACTGGAAGGTAAAGTTGGAGGTCATCGGCTTAGCAATGATAGTTAATATTATATTTCTGGAGAATGGAGCCTAGGGGAAGCATGTAGAGCGAGAACAATAAAGGGCCAAGAATAGAACCCTGAGGAACACCATAAGGGATGGACGCAGAAGGTGAGGTGAACAACCCGATATTTACTGAAAAAGTCCTACCCTTTAAATAAGAGGTGAACCACTGTAATGCCGTGCCTTGAACCCCTACTATGCATTTGAGTCGATTCAAGAGGATGTCATGGTCAATAGTGCAGAAGGCTGCAATCAAATCTAACAGTATCAGAATGGCAGACGACGCGGAATCAATGGACAACAAAAGATCATTCATAACTTTAAGCAAGGCCGACTCTGTACTATGAAGTGCTCTGAAACCAGATTGGAACTTATCCAGAATGTTAAAAGCATCCAGGTAAGAAGTAAACTGTGAAAGCACTGCTTTCTCTAAAACCTTAGAAATAAATGGGAGTTTAGAAATCGGTCGGTAGTTGCTAAGAACAGATGGATCGAGGTGAGATCTTTACAGGGGCTGTACAGAAGCGTGTTTAAAAGACTCTGGGAATATGCCACTAGTCAAAGAGTTGTTTATAATAGTTAAAAGGGCAGGGCTAATGGTGTCCAACATCTCTCTAAGCAAACGGCCAGGCAGTATATTGGATTGACAATATGTATTAATGCACTAAATTGAGATGGAGTCACTGGTTTAAAACTAGTGAAATTACTAGGAGAGATCGGGTGAGAATGAACAATACCAGGAGGAGAGAGGTGAAATCTGATATCTTTTTGCACAAAAAAAACTTAAATTTCTCGAGATTGCCAACAGGGGCTGAGCAAGTGGCTGGATTAAGAACTGAGTTTATAGTTTTAAAAAGAACTTTTGGCCTGTTTGCATTCGTGGCAATCAAATTTGAAAAATATTGAGATTTTGCATTACTGTCAATCTTTCAAAATTTGATAAGAAACCTGAAGCCCAACCTTTTTCCACCTGCGTTCAGCCCTCCTGCACTCTTGTCTGAGTGCACGGGTAGAAGCATTTAGCCAAGGTTGAGGACTAGATCTAGCTTGCCGCTTTCTAGGCTTCAGCCTGCTGTTTGAAGTGAAAATTTGACATGCCTAAAAACACAAGTTTATAGCATGTAAGGCATAAGATATGAGTCTGTGTATATGATGGATTTAATTAACAGAAGAATTCAGAACTGCAGAACTATTATCACAGGTAATGAAATGACTATTTTTTTGGTCAAATTTGTATTTAACATTATTAAATCAGTTGTTTGGCAAATGGTTCCTTTAGTAAATAAATATGTTGTACCAGCAATGTCCTGTTTTTTCGTTGTCGAAATTTCAAATGTGGAAATAATTTGCATATGTCAACGTGCACAAGAGAGTACCGGAACCTTTTTTTCCCACTTCAAGTACCGGCCGATATAGTGCATCTCTAATTGACATATTTCTTTTTCTTGTGTTTCTGCGTAAACTGTATGTTATGTAAATACTCTTACTCTTAAAAATTCTTGTGTGCTCATACATTCTAGCTCATTCTGATTCTAGAACAAGCAGGATAACGTACATTCGGCCGGTTTTCAGTAGTGCTGTTTACTGTGTCAGGATTTATTTTGCGAAAATGGATTGTACATGATCCCTTGCATACTCACTAAACCTAATAATTTCACCTGATTCGGCATGCGCAAAAAGCAAGCAAACAAAAATTGGACGTGACTGACCGATAATAGCATCCCAGTTTCAATCATTTTCCACTCTAGAACTCACAAAAGAACCATTGTGTTCTTTAATTTGAGTCACAAAGGCCTAATTGAAACTTTCCCTCTTGTTTTCCTGCTTGATTTTCTACAATTGTCAGAAAATCAATAACGCTGCCTTTCTCCTGTACACGCTGCCTCTGGCTTTCATACACACCCGCTGAGCACACCGCCTGGGTTAAGTGCTTGGAGAAAACACACACACACACGTGCACACACACAGGGACACTGTGTAGTTTTGGAGTATCTTCACATTCGTGCCTTTCGGTTAAAGTGTAATTTGTGCAGCTGACTGACCTGTGAAGGGCTTTAAAAAATGCACATGCTCTGGGCAGACGTTCTGCACACAATAACTACAGACCGGCAGTCAAAACAATCTCAGCGATGTCGTTGTCAAGCTGACAATCATCTTTGTGTTTGCGTGTGCTGAAGAGGTTCAAAACATCGTCTAGATCACCGTTATTGGAGATCAACTTATCAATGTTTAACTTCCCCGGTATAATACAAACAAACATCATGATGTGAAATAATTGAACAGTTTTGCCAGGAAAATTCCTGATTCGGATAACCAAGCAAAGTAAGACAAGCACAATGTTGTAAAATTGTCTGAAAAGCATAGTTTTGACTTTGGTTTCTGAGAAAAACAAATCTTTCTCAAAAAGGCTAAATGCATTAGCTCACCTGAAGCTAAATATCGTGTCATCATTCGACAGTATTTCTCACGTGGCGTCTGACATTTCAAATGTAGCTCGCAGAAAAGCTCTTCATTTTTGGATGAACCAAGCCTTCAAAGATAGATTTGACTTTCCGAGGGGTCACCAGAAAGCTTACTGTAGTTGCTCAAGTTAATGCACTGAAGCAAAGAGCGGAGAGCAGCTATTTGGCTAAGTACGGAGCAATTACACGAGCAGGTGATTTAGAGAGAGCCAGCGTCCTACCGATGGGGATAAAAATGGCTTTGATAATAGCGGAGGCGACACGCGGCCACTCCGAACGGACAGACCATTACAGCACGTCAACAAAGGGAAGAAAAAGTGGAAAACTATGAACGCTACAATTAAGGAGATCTGTAGGAATGACTGTAAGACATTAGAAGAAATAAAAAGGCCAGAGGACTCCAGATAGGAGGATTTATGGGGGATTTCATAAACGACCTTCCGTGTGCCACAGTTTTGCGTCTGTGGTGTTAATAGCTTTGGTAGCGTTAATGAGGTCAATATGAATGTCATTGTGTCAGTGGAGACCCTGATCATGGCCATCACAGTCTGACCTGTTCGGTAACAGATGAGAAGAAATGTCTCTTAACCTCTGAACTCCGATCATCACGCACACTTTACACAATTACACACGTTCATCTGTTACTGTGTAACGAGGGATCATTTATTGAGACAAAATGATGGTGTGAGAATACGGCAGGAAAGAATGAAATAGTAAAGGCCAGAGGGAAACATGTAGGTGACAAATAATGTGTAATTTTATTATATAATTAAATAAGAATATAATTATTTGATCAGATTTTATTAGGGTTTATATTAAAACACTGATCTCTGATTTTAAAAACGTTTGTGTTTGTTTATCGGTCTGGCTAGTGGCTAATAATATAACTATTTATATTTTAATCTATTTATATTCATATTCATTTATATCAATATTTTATTGTATATAAAAATTGTATTAAATAAACAATTTATTGAATTTTATTGCATGTTAATTTTATTAAATAAACAAATTTGTTGAATGGGTCGTGTAACTTTGTCGCATTTAAGTTTAGCCAAGAAACGGTTCTGCTGATGGTAACCCCAAATAATACTGGCTAGACATACTTTTAACTTGTCATGTCATTTACTTGTTATTTCTTTTGATTGTTTTCAGAAATAATGTACAGGCCAGGGAATGCGGATGTGTACCGGAAGTTAGATTTGGGCCACAAAAGTGCACATGCGCAGTAACCTTTCTTTACGTTGTCTATAGGATAAATTTAGATAAATTGGGACATTTTGTTTACACTGACATGACAGGAAAAATATTTAAAATATATTCGTAATTTATTTTTACAACCCTGTAACCAAGATCTGTGTATACATTTAGCCCTCAATTATTCTATTTTGTTTTTTTTCTACCAATAAACAGTACATAAACATAAATAAACAGTAAATCATTACAAAATAGACAACATTTGGGTATTTGACAAAAGTACCGCACATGTGTCCCATGGTGTGACAGCAAAAATTTGGAAGACAAACTGTTAATAATATATTATTTCATATTGTTAATAGTTATATTTATAACATAAAACAAGTGGCATAAGAAAGATTTATCTTTATTGTTAGTTTTTTTCTACATTTTTGCTGTCACACCATAGGACACATTTACACATTTCTTTGTCAACTACCCCTTTATAAAACAACTAATAAAATAAATACAATTCCAAATGAGCAAGAACATGTTTTTTAATGAAGCTGTCACTCTAATACTAGTCAGGGACCAAATGTTGATTTGTAATGCTTGAAAACCTATGAATTATTAATAATCTATACGTTGATCTTGATATCTATCTTTTTTATCATTTATCCTACAATAATAACAAAGTTGAATGATTTATCTTATTTTTTAGATTTTTAGGGTTTTTGAAAGCCTCTGTCCTTGAATTTAGATACTAATTTGTTTTTGAATTGTTGAACAACTAAACATATACTCATGTGAGCGCACACATTTGTCTTCTCATTTGTATAAATCCATATGAGGTTCCAGTGATGCGCGTTGCGGCGCCAGCTGTACGTGAACGTAACTGTGCGCAGGGCAGTGATTTGTGTAATAAATGTAATTTGTGCCCATCCGGCTCTGGGCGACAGGATGCACCTCCAGCGTTCGACACAGTCTGCGTCTCATTACCACGCCGGCATCTGAATGCTTTCTGAAAATGAGCCACAGCAATTAGCGCAGGATTAATTGGAGTCTTTATCTCATTAGTGCCGATGAGATGCGAGCGTGATTAGGTTTGTGTAACCTGCCGTTTGTTTAAGCGGAATGCCGTAATTGGTGTCATTATTACGGGCTTTTTAGCATGCCGAGCTGCGGCGGGGGTCTCGTAAACCCCGGTGACGTGTCGTTGGGTTGGGTTTGCTTGACCTTGAGGAAGAGGCCTGGGCAGCGGTCGTGAACCAGCAGCTATTAACCCCTCGCCAACATAAACCCATTACTGCAGGCCCACCCCGAAACAACCAGCTTCTGTGATCGCAACTAATTGCTGCACCGCCTACCCATAAACACACTTTTACAAGTCCTGGGCGTTGGAATCTGGCCGTGAATGAGGGGCCGGGCATGTGCGGGGTCTGGCAAACAAGACAGCCAGCGTGTGATGGTTTTAATACCCAAGGGTGTGCTAATAACTCCACAAACACAAACATACACAAACATGTTCCAAAATCTAGCTGCCATGCTGGTTTCCCTGCATGGGCAAGTTTAATGATTTTTTTCTTCATCAATATCTGAAAACCTCTTTTAGATTTTAGCGGAATAATGTCAACAATGACTGTATCCATTGACTTTCATTGTATGGACACAAAACCAATGCAAGCGAAAGGGGGCCGCCATTGTGTGGTTACCAACATTCTTCAAAATATCTTCTTTTGTGTTCTGCAGAAGAAAATAAGTCATGCAGGTTGAAAATGACAAGAGGGTGAGAAAACTATCCCTTTAAAATGACTTTTAATTTCATACAAGAAGCAGAGTCGGACCATGGTAAACAGCCATTTCACCCCATTAAACATGATGTCAGCAGTATAAAAACACTCTTCCCCTCCATGAAGAATCTCTTCGGCTTTATGACAGCTTATAAGGATCTCGGTTACGTAAATGACAAAGCAATGGTCGTATAAATTGCAAGAGAAACACAAAGCCATTAATCCAACAGCGGAAGAACTTCACACGTGCTTGTGGCCTTTCCAAAGGGGGTCATCAAGTTTTATGCTCTCGTAACTATTTCAGCCCCCCTTAGTGTTAACAACTAGACACTTACTAGATGGCAGTGTTTAAACGAGAGCCCTGAGGTTTTTTTTGGCAGGCTAAACGGTGAGCGCCGAACATCTCCATGGCTTTGTAGCACAATAACAGAATAATCCAGGCCCCTGAAACACAGGTTTTTGCTTGCTCTGGCCCTGACAGCTGGGCAGAACATGGATTTACGGTGTCTGCAGGGGTCAAGCGCTCCTGAAGGACCCCGTTCCACGGCTGAGGAAACCGGCAGGCATCTCGTATGCTGTTTCTATATACTTTGTCTCTAAGTGGGGAGGTTACAGTAGCATTACTGGTGTTCATGGGAATGTATGGCACCAGGAGAGAGAGTGTCTGTTTGCCTCCAAGAGTATCAACACGGATTTCTGTGTTTTTGAATAAGGTGATCAAAGTGACTATGTTTTTTGTGTAAAATCAAGCATTCTCCCTGCATCCCTCTATTTTTCCAATACAATCTCAGGAATTTTTAACTAGTTTACAAGGTGGCTAATTCGTAAAAATCTTATTAGTATCTTTTGGTACGATTTGCCTTTGCGCCATGATGTTAGACTTAGGGGTGGGGTTAGGGTAGGGGCTTCAGTACGTTAAAGTATGTTAATGTGCGTTTTTGTAAGATTCACATCATACAGATTCATACTACTTATCCACCTCATAAAATAGTTACGAATTCCTGTGAGATCAGGTTGATTTTCCCCACATTTCTCTGTAGTTTTCTTTTACGCAGAGAAAATATATTTTCCTATATATAATAACTCTCATTCAGTGTTGGGCAGTAACGCGTTACTGTAGTTTGATTACTTTTTTGGTAATGGAGTAATTTAACGCGTTATAATTCCTAAAATTGTAATTAGATTATAGTTCCAAGCCCAGGTAACTAGTTACAGCTGCGTTACATCGTTGCCGTTGTATCGTTTTATCATTTAAATTGTAAAAAGCGAAATAGCTTTTTCAAAGTCTGGATGTCGCACCCGCGACGTCATCAAACTGAAACGCGCCTGCGTGGAAAGTACTACCAAAGCCACTCCATGGAAAGCCTGCCACCTTAAGCTAAAAACTCGTAACGGCCAATGCTATCGCTGCACGGAACGCATGCAAGGAGACTAGACAGCGGATATGATTGGCTGAGGTGCCTCTCGTGATCGATGTTAGCCTTTATGCTCCAATTGTAAGTATTACAGACCCATACATCTCGCTATCATAAGACAATCTTTGGTACTAACGGGGAAAACAAACTTGGCATGGAGAGAGAAACGTATGCGTTCTGTAGCTGGAAATACAATAATTATTTTGAGTTTATTTCTGTCAAAGGCAAGAACATTGTTGTGCGTTGTCGGTCATGTGGAGGTAAGCAGTAGACAACTTCTACTGTCGAGTGCCAGGCTGCTATTAGCAACATGTTATGTTTTGTCAGACTAGTTTTTGCTGCTCTAACGCTGTTATATTTGTTAAATGACGAAGAAATCATCATAGAAATATGCAGAAGCACTAGTTAAGATATACAAGTTATAAGAAACTAAGGAGAGACTTTTTACATTATGGAGTATGCAGGTTTAGAAATACTAGTTAACATATGAAAAAATGTTTTAAGTTAAAATGTCACAGAGTTTAATTATTATTCTTATTTATGTCAGGCTTTAGTATGGAATAAGCAGAAAGAATGTATTAAAATAATTAAAGACGAGATAGAGTAGAGTATGCACTTCCCAATAAAGTTTAGTCTTGAGAAGGCTAAAGAGGTTATATTGTGTTTTTGAGGGGTGGGGGGTAGTAATGTAACGAGTAGTGTAACTAATTACTTTTGAAATAAAGTAATCAGACCAGTAACTTGATTACTTTTAAAAGGAGTAATCAGTAATTTAATTACATTTCCAGAGTAACTTGCCCAACACTGCTCTCATTATAGTAAATCATTTTACACACATATATATAGTGTCAGGGCATTTCTAGTTTTAGTCCTTTTTTCATGAATCTGTGTGAACAGAAATTGTTTTGACAATCAAAAATGCAAAGGAAAAACTTTTCTGTCAGTCCAACTTAGACAGCTCACAGTTCACCTCTTCACAAACACAAACATGAAGTATCTGTAGCAAAGTTCAAAGTTGTAGGGAAGGAAGGAGGAGGGAACCGGCGAACACTCACAAACTTTAATAAAATAAACACACAACAAAACGAAAGTAAAAGAACACAAGAGCATAAATACAAACTTAACACATGTCCGGGCGTGGTCCTCTCTCGTCATACACTCCTGTCGCTCCTCCTCTTATGCTTCCGGAGCTCCTCCGTGAGGGATGCGAGACCGGTGTAATGCACAGCTGACACTCATTATCACTCGCGCCACCGGCCTCGCGTCGTTCCCCCGCGGCTCTCGTCCCGCCTCCCTCGCCACAGTATCATTCAAAACAAACGGTGCCGGCACCAAGTTACACTTCAGGTACACTTAACCCTAATACTCAAAACTACAAAACTTAATCTAAAACAACAATTGCTAATCCTCACATAGGGCTTCTTGTTCTAAGAGCATATAGATATTTGAACTTTTCCAGCTGGGCCTTCTTTCTCTATTTCTATGTTTCTCGCTCACATTCATTTGTAACAGCATGCACAGTGTTGCGGTTGAAGTCTCTGATTCGAAAGAAGTAAAGCAAAAGAACCAAGAACATGTGAGAGGAAACTAGACTGCACAAAAGAGATGGAGCTGAGGAAAGAAACTTCACTGGTGCGTCTAGAATCCAGTCTTCGCCTTCCCTGGCGTTTGAAGTCACAGCTCTGTCACACTCAGTTTTTCCCCCTCATTTATTTGAAGCAAACACACACACACACACACACACACACACTCAAAATGCGTGTTAACACTCACATTGTAACAAAAATACACACATCATTTGCACAATATGCTTTCATGGTTTCTCATGTGATGGTCAGGCTCTGACTCCAGATCAGCCCTCACAGTCTTTCCCTGTGTTCTGCTCTTCTTATTCACTCTATTTATCTATTATTTATAAAGGAGAACCGAGCTGGGCTGCAGCCTTATACACATGTAGAGTAGCTGTAGAAATCCACAGCCTGCTGTTTTTAAAACGTCTTTCTATTATTCATGCCATGCAGCAACAAACTGAGTGCCTGAATAATTCCTCCAGTAAATAATGAAACATTCCAGACTAATATTTTGTGTTGAAAAATATGTTGCATATTAAAGGCGCAGTTTTTGATTTACAGTGGCCACTAGCGTTGTATTATAGATTCGCTCAGTCCAAACACGATAGTACAAAAAGATGTCGTTCTCATGTTGACGCAGGGTATTTTTACATAATAATAATGTATTACATAAAATAAAAGGTCTGTGGATTTTAAGTATAAAAAGAAGGATAAAAGTCAGGCAGGAGCTAGGAATATTATAAAGACTTTCCAGCATAGACGCGTTAGGACCCGCGGTACTAAGGCTTTTAGCAGAGATACTGATAGATATGGAGATACTTTCCAGCAGAGAGACGTTGGAGAGAAAGATCGTCTTAAAATCACCCCCGAGGATGCTTTGATTCGGATCAGTATGTGAGTAACATTGGTTTTTCTGTTTGTTAGAACCGAGATATGTTGTTGTTTTTGTTCTAATATTAGCTGTGTGACGGAGCAGTTTTGAGCGTCATTGTTTATCTGGAACCGCTTTAATATTGTACTCGTCCAGATACTGGAGAGCGAGAGCGCGTTGGCACCAAAACTGTAGAGAGAGCGCGTTTTACTCTCTTACTCAATGATGAATAAACGTACTGTTAATCCGCGGGTCACATATGCGTTCCGAACCGTAGAGTACGATCCGTACGGATCACGGATTATAGGCGATCCGTTTCATCTTATTCTAAGGTATTACAAACATAACGGTTCATTATGTAAGGTCTTTATACACCTCTGTATAAACACCAATAATACTGTATATTACAGTATATTGCATTTCTGTCAATAGATCCTCCTAAAAATCCCGTATTGTTACTTTAAATGAAACTCAGATTTAGGAATAAACACGAGCATTGGAAGGCGGCAGGGTTTCTCTGTAAAGGGTCGTCTGGCCCCGAGGCCGAATGTCACTCCACACATGTGAATCCTGGAAATGTCAAGTGCAAAGGTCACCGAGGAAACAGGCCCTAGACATCAGAAAAAAAATGATCTGGACACCACGGCAACTAAAACACAAAGCATCAAAATAGAACATTCATAAAGGCAAAACAATGTTTGTGTGTGCTTTACACAATCTAACAATGCTTTCTGGATCTAGTATCTTGAATATAGTTGATTTGTGACCAAACACCAACTTGGATTCATTTTCAGTGTAGACACTATTCGATAAGTTGAAGGCCTGATTCCCCCCCCCATTTGCTTCATCTTGTGACAGAATCTGCCTCAAACATTTCCTCGAGTATGGGATTAAATTCACAGGTGCAATTAAAATGAACGCACAGCAGATAATAGAACGAGACATAATTATAATGGATATAATATAGGCCATTTTGCCTTTGTGATCTTCTGTCCCTTATAAACCCATAGAGAAGCCATTGTGAGCCGCCTCTTATATGATGTGATTAAATTACTGCTAATGGGCTTCTATTTTTATACCCCTGACACATTGAAAACCATTTCTGAGGATAAAATCTGTTAGCATCAGCGAGGGCCTCATGGACACAAACCCAGAGGAAAATGAAATACCTTTTTGGATTTAGGCCTACTGTAGGTCCAGAATTAACCGCGTGGAGTGCCGAATCAAAGTAAAAATGAATGAGCAAATAAAGCAAGTTACTCGGTTGGACAAAGTGTAAAAATGATACACTCATCTCATGATAGTAACTGTAATGAAATCAATCCTATTACTAAACAGAGGAAGACCGGAGTGTCCTCTAACAGCTTTAACCTCGTTTCACTTTATAAAAAATTGAAGAAAGTTCATTAAGTATGGTCAACTCCAAAACTCCATGAGGCAACACGTACAGTATATAAAATATTCCTCATTTAAAGCTCACAACAAAAAATTATTTCTCTTCATTTTGTGACAATTACGTAAGAGACAGAAACTGGTTTATGGACGTGACACATTCGCTATTTGTCCAAAACCTAATAAGCTGCCACTGTCGATGGCATAAATGCATTATTGAATGGACGCTCCAAACACAAAGAGGCAAATAGCACAATTATGGGAATCCCAGAATGCACTACAACAAGCTCAGTGAACAAACTGAATAAAAATATGCTTAATATTCATTCAATAACTAAATAAAA
The DNA here is from genome assembly GCF_024868665.1 of Triplophysa rosa. Classification (NCBI taxonomy): domain Eukaryota; kingdom Metazoa; phylum Chordata; class Actinopteri; order Cypriniformes; family Nemacheilidae; genus Triplophysa; species Triplophysa rosa. The sequence goes on along the minus strand of NC_079896.1, from coordinate 22,991,329 downwards.
TAGTAATAATAATAATAAAATGTAATAGTTTAATTTTCAAGGGAAAAATAGTATGTGTAATATATACAAAAAATGCTAGAATTGAAACGTTAGAATATCGCACTGATGGCTTAGCAACTTGCTAAAGCCAAACTCTAATGCTAATTTTCACATGGACCAACATATTTAATATACAGTGTCCTACATAGTGTGTTCTTTTCTGTATAGCTCAGTTGGTACAACATTGCATTAGCAGCGTAAAACTTGTGGGTTCTATTCTCAGGAAACACAAATGTTTAGCTTGGATGTAGCGCAAAGTTCAACACAAGCACAAAATTAAAGCTTAACTTAATGTGATTCAGATGTTGTTTGTTGTTAAATTGATGAAACTGTGGGAATCCTTATGTTGTTTGCAAAAAACAGAAGCTCTGTGAGATATCTGTGTAAAATATCACATTTCTAATTGAGTCGTACACACATTCAGTCAGTCTGAAAGACGATTACCTTCATCCAACAGATCAAATTCTCCCATGTCACACAATAATCTAAATCAGATGCTGTTGCTCCTGTTGAGATGGTCGGATGACTGCTGGAGAGGAGGAGGAATTCTGACACTCACACAGCGAGACGTCTGTGACATACAACATGGTTTGCTTGTTGTTGAACAGCGGAAAACATTGAATCTAGAGTGATGTTAAAGATTCTGAGTTCATGGCGTGTGTGTGGGCATGACACCTGATTTTTATTAAAGAATTCAGATTTTTATTTTAAACTTGGAAAGTCACATTGCAAAAAATGCTGGGTTATTGTCAACCCGTCGTTGGGTCAAAAAGGGACCAAGCCAACCATTGGGTTAAATGAACCCAGAAATAGTTTATATTTGACCCAACAATGGGTTAAACAACCCAGCATTTTGGGTTAAAACAACTCAGCATAGGTATATTTACAACCCAACAGGGGTGCGTTTCCCAAAAGCATCGTTAGCCAACTATGGTCGCAAGTTCCGTCGTTCCAGCATAGATCAACCATTTAAGTGTTTTCCAAAGCTATCGTTCCAACGATCAATCGCAAGCAGCATCGCAAAGTTGCGTGGTTAGAACTACAGGTCTAGAGCTGTGGTTAGAAGCATCGTTCCTTATTATTATGACATGTAGACTTACATGCATCAAGCTTTTGATCAAAGTAAGCAAGCAACATGCAGTGCATTCCATATCCATCACTCAAAATATATACAAATTTAATTGGACATCTTTTGGTTTGTCGATGAAATAGAATGATCAGCGTGCGCTAGGACCCTGTGGAATCCCTGGGCGGAATGACGTAGGAGGACACTTATAAATTAATTAAATAACATGAAATAAAACAACAGATGACAAAAATAGGATAACAAAAGTAGTCCTTAAATGCAGTGTATGTTATTTAGAGCAATAATTTGACATTAATTTCATTTTGAACGTATTTATTAGTAGACGTCATTACTCCACCACCTGTGTGGCGTCATCAACTAGATTGCTGAACCAACTTGGTTCAAACAATTGATCTCCGACAGAGTTACTACGGTTTTGGGAAACAGTCGTAACTACATCGTTAATTTCCCCAATGATGCATCGTACTATGGTGGTTAACCAGCGAGTTATGTCGTTGTTCGGGAAACGCACCCCAGGTTGGGTTCGTCCCTTTTTAACCCAATGCTGAGTTGAAAATAACCCAGAATTTTTTGGAGTGTGTCTGCGATAACAGATCAGTAATACCAATCGTTCATAACAAGTATTGAAACTATAACATTTTAAAGCTGCAGTCTCTAACTTTTGCCTCTATCGCCATCCCTGTTCGAAACATAGAATTGCAAGTTACCTATACCTCCTTTTTTGTGGGTGGAAGTCAAATGGCACTAAATTGAAATTTTCCCTAAAAACATACCTGGCAGCTCAAATTATAACTCACAATCTTTGCGCATGCAAATAGGTGTGAGGTAAGGAGACAGTTTTCTACATTTACTTTTTATGTACATGATCAATAACTTTTATCTACAAACAGTTTGAAACAAGAAGCGATTTGTGTTTCCACAGATTTTGTTTTATTTATGCATCATTTCTTTTATTTGATTGTGTACTTGGATACATGCTAGCTATGAAATTAGTTTTAGCAAGTCAAAGCTGTCGACAATTTCATTAAAAAATGTTTATTTTCATTACAAAAGGAAACAAACCAAAACGCATCGTTTGAGATGTGATGAAAATGACATTAATCCATTAGAAGAAAATTGTCCTGTGGTGCATGTATACGCACTGTTGGACACTGTTAACAGACATAAAACCCTAATGCTAGTGTAAAAAGGAACTTAAATGTCCACAAAGGCCTATAGCTGAAGAAACGCAGATAAACGGTCAGATCGGTACATGCGAGTTGGCATGTACGCGTGTCAAACTTATAGATCATGACAACATGGGTTTTCGTCTTCCAAACTTGATCCGCGACAGCTTGCGAGCCAGAGGAAAGGTACGGTACACTTCAGCAGCTATGTGCGTCTTCCCAACAGATGGATCAAAGATGTGCGGTACACAGAAAATCTGGAGATCTTAATAATTCAGCAACTTTATGTGTGACATGGAGTGTAGTTCAGCCTTCTCTCAAACAGGGCACATATGGAGAAGCAGACGCGCCTCTCACAGAAAACGCTAAACTAACAGGAGAAGTCCCCAAAGAGAGGAGTGCCGACGCGAGCGAGGGAGGAATGGACAGAATGCGACTCAACCCCCCCGAGGCCACGAGAGAATACTTTAGCATGTGTGTGTGCGAGTGCAGATGTGAACAGCTTGATATTGTGCACCAAATGCTGCAGGGATAAATTCCTCCTGTTTCGCACGTTAATTTGTGCTGAAATTAGCCAGCGGACCGAAGACTGCCATTCCTCAAATGATTGATTAAACTTACCAACTTTATCAACTTCACTCCGTTCGCCGGTGAAACTAACCTGACAGGCAAAGTGTTATTTCACCTTTGTGTGTAAATTTAGACACGATAGATCCAAAAATGAAAATTCTGTCATCATTTACTTACCCTCTTGTCATTTCAAACCTGACTTTCTTTTTTTCGCAGAACACTTAAAGAAGATATTTTGAAGAAAGTTGGTAACCGAATGGCGCCGGCACTGGACACAACACCAACAAGTCAATAGGTGCCGGTTAATAACATTCGTCAAAATATCTTCTTTTGTTTTCTGCCGAAGAAAGAAAGTCATACAAGTTTGAAATGACATGAGGATGAGTAAATGATGATTTATGATTTTTAGGTGAACTATCCACTTTAAGAGGCTTTTTAGGGGAATCTATTTGGGTACATTTTTATATTTTTTAACCATAGATTGTATGAAATGTGCATAGAGTTTGTAGACTATTTCACGGACAAATGAAAGATGGAGCTCCATCCCTCGACCCCCTGTGTTTCCCCAAATTTCCAGCTCTGGGTATATTATTAAGCATTGTGTGCTCTTATTCATGGCAAAATTGCCTCAAGTAGCTAATAACGTCAATAAAACAGTGAAAACAGCAAAGCAGCATAACATTTAATAAAATAAATGTTCATATTATTAGTAATATTTGCATTCAGAGTGGTTTTTAAGATCAATAATTCCGCCACTGAATAATGTAGTACATTAATCTAATAGGACTAACAAAGCAATTGTTAGTTTGTGATGTGCAGTCACATGTAGACATTCTAGAGAAAAACTTATTCTAAAATAAACTTTGATTTGACTTCAAGAGTTGATAAAATTCAAATAAAAAAATTACGAGTCAAGAACATAACTAGCAAGTATTAACATACAAACAAACATTATATTAAAAACCTAATAGGCTATTCAAAGTTTTGGTCACTGCTGAGCTCTTGTGCGGCATCTTCCATTACCATGGTAACAGTGATGTTATCTAATTGGTCGAGCTCTTTTTGGGATTATGGGTAACTTCACTAAACACTTTGTTTTTTGTTAAAGGAGGTTGCAACTCGTTGCTGTCTTCTCATGCTTGTCAAAAAACGAGTTGGACGTATGACGTAGTATTTCTGTGCTCGATACACTCCCCCAACATTCATATAGGTTTCGGAAATGTTTTTTCAAACATGAAAATCTGTTTCGTAACAACTTTTCTTAGTCCCTTATTGGGCAATTCTCCCGGAGAAGCACGCCCACGGCAAGGCGAAAGAAATAGGCCGTCCACGAGTCAACAGACAAGTGATAGGAAAAAGATTGGCTGCTCTGTGGGCCTGCAGCTGCAGCTCTTTACTCTTGCGATAGTGAGAGAAGTTGAGGTGTGTTTGTTTGTTCACAGCATTTTAGTGATGGATGTTAAATAAACGGTGGATATAACGCTGGATTTGGAGATCGTTTGAAACCGAGAGATGGCGCGGTAAAAGATGCCGGACATGAACCACACGCAGTAAGTGAAACTTAGTCATATGTCTGTGTTTTGTTGGCAATGGGTGCGCACATGTTTTAGTTCCGCCCCCCCATCAACCCCCCCCCCGCATGCTTCGTATGTTTTCGGAAATAATGGTACAGCTGTATCTGTCTTTTATAAATGTGATCAAACTAAAGACTCTATGGATATTTGAAGAATGCGATACTATTATGTAAGTAGGCTACTCAAGATTAATGCAGAACCTGTCTGAGTTATGACCACTTTAAATAAATGAAATGTGAAATCCCACTGATGGCTTCTATGATGACTTCTGCCCTTCTTTACAAATATTTGACTTTTCTATGCGGTAAAAAAGGATTTTGTTTCCAGAACCCTATTGCAGCTTAAACGTGTCTCATCCAACAATAATAAGAGCTAAAACCACCCGCTTTATAAAGCAGATTATTCCAATCTTGTTTCAATGATATGCAGGCTGTTGCTGCAGTTGATGGGTACTGCTGAGGGCACTGTGAGATCTCTAGCTGGCATGAATCGCTCAAACCCCCTCAGCCTGGTGTCACTGACTCACACACAGCCATGACTCCAGCTGAGCTAGTTAGGTGGGCTGGATTGAGTCTGTCCTCAGGCACACGGTTAGTGTTTAACTGTAGCGCTGGTGGAGTGAGAGACCGTCTCATTATCTACACACACAGACATACAAAACATAAAAATAGGTTTACACTTTTTCCTTCTCGCTGAGCTGTGATATGCGGGATAATTTTCTCTTTCTGTTCACGTGTCATGGTGCAGAAGTGGCTTAGGCTGGACATCAGTGCAGAAACATCAGAAAGGTCAGGGAATAAAGTTCAACGTCCTCAGGCTTCATCTTCATCACGTCACTGATCATTAGACTCAGAGATTTTACACACTTATTTACATTAATAATCTCACACCTTTTTCATGCTATTGTCCCAAAAGTCTCAGGGGAATATGATCATTTCTCAGAGGATGCTCTATCATGGCTAGGGAGACTTCTGTTCAATTAGGCATCAGTTTGTCTCAGCTGTTTCTCCTAAAATTGCTTCAGAGAAATAAACATAGAGTTTTAGAGTATGTCAGTTGTTGAAGTGCGGAATAGCACAGAGATGTACAAATGAATGTGCAGAGCGTGGCTTATATAATTTAGTCTTGAAAGAATTTAAGGAGAAATTCACTGGCTTTAAAACATTTTTGGGAATACTGGTATCTAACTCTATGACTATTTGCTAGAAAATTACCAAAATAAAAACAGAATTTACTTCCACATAAATATTCCTGGTCTTATTGTTTATCTTTCAATATGGTAATTATCAATATCCGATTACTCTCTAAAATTCCTCTCATGGAAGTGGATCGCAAACAGCATGTTATATAACGTTTCCTTTTTATATGTAGAAAAATATAAGCAATTGGTTCCAATACATAAAAGCATTATTTAATATATTGCATTGTATTTTCCAGTACATTCCCTTTTTTTTTGTAAGGGTAGGTAGGGTAAGGCAGGTTGATTTTCCCCCGACAACACTTCGTTTCAGCAAAATGCCACAGCAACAATGCCAGGGTATGCCGATCTATTCTAGAGTCTCTGGCGAGCGCTGGCTTGGGTGACACAGTCATGTTCTAGTGTTTTATTTACTTCTCCTCGCAGACACACGCATACATCACCTTCACATCTGCTGACATCTCTCTGACTGACAGGTGCGTTTGATAAGACATGCGTTTCTGCATTTCAGCGCGCGGCCTGATGACTGCGAGCGCCCCGCGTACACGTGTAGAGTTAATGCAGCTACTGCCTCCCTGCACCGCTGCACAGTAATACTCTCTGATCGCAGCGACGTGCCGAGCGTCTTGGCGGCCTGTCGTGCAGGCCTCACACACACACCCACAGAATGGCTCGGCTCCAGGAATAATTGAATGGGTGGATTCTTCTCGAAGCCCGTGCTGAGGGGTTGAGAGAGAGAGATGCGCGGAGACGGACTGACAGTATTCCGGAGCTCATATCAACACCGCGTCTCTGGAATAATGCGGCCGTGACACTCAGCACCTCCGCTGTCAGATTATCTGATCTCTGAGAGCAGCACAGATTTATGGGAAACATGGTTTTTAATGAGGGTTTACTTTTATGATTTGGCTCTGGGCTCTAATGATAAATCTCGAGACGAAAGTTTTACTAGTCGATATTCAAACAAGATACTGGACTAAAAGTTGACGATTACAACGTTTTGTGGTGTTTATTAGGTTAAGAATCACTGTTGCTCATAAAACCAATAAATCTGTTAAATCAAGCAGGACCAGATCCATAAAGGAAACCTAAACAATGTACATTCATTTTACAGCTGCCCAAAAAACGCCCCTTCATGCATTTAAACATTGTCATTGTTTCTATTTTTATTTCTGCTTACACATTTTAGGAGAAACATCTACATTGATACCTGAAATGAAACAAAAGAGAACATAACATCACACTGAGCGAAACCTTTGCAATAAAGCCATATCTAGACACCAGAATCACAGAGACTCTAGAATGGGCAAGCACTTAGCAACACCTTAGCGACCACCTAGTACATCCTGTGTGCTATAGGCTATAGCAATGCCTTGGTTATCGCCAACACAAACCCAGCATAGCAACATGCTCACGCAACCATTTCAAACCACTTAGCTACAGCATCACGTTAAAAACAGATTTTCTTTCGACACTCCATCTTTTTATCTGATTTCTCGGTCCACTTTCATGTGATAAATGTCACCTACAGCCAGTCTGATTCCATGGTGTCATTCATTGCCTTTTCTTCTGCAATGTGATAAAAAAAGCTTAAAAGACAGGCCAGACAGATACCTGTGAAACAAACTCTACTTTCTCTTGATCACTGTAAGACAAAAACACAAATATACACATACATTCATCTACACGACACACACACGCTGACATTCGTCTGACGTCTCTAAATTCAGCCCGTTTTCATCTAATCCATCGATAATCTGTCGCTGGTTTCTACAGAGACGTGAGCAATGAATGTCTAATTCGCAGCTAGAAATAGCAGAGAAATCCAGGCGAAAAAAGGCAAGTCAAGCGTATTTTTCACTCACCCTGCTGACAAGACATCAGGATGATTGTGAAAAAATGACAACAAACTTGAGAACAGGCTTGCTGTGCGCACATTTATCAAACACGCTCTCTGTTTTACTCAGCGTGACAGTCAAACGGGGTACACGCTTACGTCCTCAGTCATTTTGAGTCTGATATAAACGCAGCCACTGTAATGAGAGAGAAAAAAGATTGTATACAAACAACAAACTGCATCGAACTCGCTCCACGCTGCTGGCGTTGGGGCCATTAAAAGTGTAGGAAAATGGCAAAGAGGGTGTGATTAAGTTTTAAAGTGGGGAAATGTTGTGCGTTTGGACCGGAGGGGTTTGGTTTGGTACTGTGGCAGCTGGCTTCTCCCCGTGGAGTCTCCCACCTTCACTCCGGACCCTGGCGTAAACAAGGTCGACTCATTTAAACACAGCTCCAGCCACAAACACGACGCCATTATTCAAATTCTATTCAGCCAAAGTTTGTTTTATTGGCAAGGCCATGCAGATTATGCACACCACTGTTGTATAAATTTACCTTTCAAATCTGGCGTGAATATTTTAGGTGAGCTACGACCTGCGATTCTAAAACCGAGAGGACACGCGGCACTTGTTACATACTGTATAGCAGGTTTAAAAATAGTGCATTTCTGTACAGTACTGCACTGAGTTTGATGGACAACGGCATTGTTGAATGTGCCATGCTAGTTTAAAGGGATAGTTAAATAAAGATTATTTCACCATTTATTCAACCTCATTCAAAACCTGTTTAAATTGATTTTTTTCTGTAAAACGCAAAAGAAGATATTTTGAAAAAATGTCTCAGTTATTTTGTTTCCACTGAAAAATAGTCAATGGGGTACAATGGGGAAAAAGTCACACAGGTTTGGAATGATATGAGGGTGAATAAATGAGTTAATTTTGGGGTGAACTGTCCCTTTAAATATGAAAAATGGAGATTTGAAAACCTTTTGCCTTAAATAATGACGTTTATGTTGTTTTCTGTGGTTTTTGGAACTTGACAGACACTCTGAATTATAGTTGCATGGACAATAAATGTGTGAAGATTCATGTGAGTTTGGAACAACATGTTGTTTAATGATTATAGAATTTTCTATTTTCTTTTTTTGGGTGAACTATTCCTTTAACTCAACATGGACGTTTATAGGCGTAATATTCTTCCTGTTTTAGTTCCGGTTCCTCTCACAGGATGCAGGGGAAATCAACAGGAAACACATTGCTGTTTTCATACACATCTTAATGGTGTATTTTATATATGCTGGTGTATAAATGTTAACTTTAATTATAAGAGATTTCACTTTGGTAGAACTTTAGACTAGAAAAACAGTACACAATGAAATAAATGCTAGATTTCAGGTACTTTGTACGAAGTTGTCTTGTGGGTTAAGAATGCTACATGAAAATAAGCTTATGGCACCTTGATACATCCAGATGTTTTCACCGATATTTAATAAAGGGAATTTTTTTTGGGGGGGGAAATGTATCTGGTAGATTAAGAAGACACAAGAAGACAAAAACAAAGAGGACAAGAAATTAAATGCCTAAACTATGTGTGAGTGTGTGTTCACAGGGCCAAAATAAGCAGCAGAAGTGCAGTTCTGTTTCCTCTTACTGGAGGTACAGGGGTGAAGAGTCAGCTGAAGGACAGTATGACAGATCGAGTGAAGGTGAAGTAGAGGTCAACATCGCAATGGCCATTTCCTCCCTGATCTCTATCTCGCTCTCCATTTCACTACACAACACCTGGCACGCACACACAACATTTACACAACATATTGTACACACACATACCCAACATTTAGATCACACTCTAAACACAACACCTACCATGCACACACAACCTTCACAACATATTCTAAACAAAAAAAAAACATGACATACACCAACCATGACATACACCTTCACAAAACACTATAAACACAAAACACCACACCATACCTTACACACACAACCTTCACAAAACACTATAAACACACCACACAACACCCACCATGCACACACACTTGAATACAAAACACTACATAACATCACACAGAAACCATAACAACAACACACTCTAAACACAAAACACAACCCAACACCTGGCAAACATACACACAACCATAACAACACACTCTAAACACAAAACATCCTGGCAAACAAGCACAAACATGTAAATGTTTACAGTAAACAGTGTTGGGTAAGTTACTCTGAAAAAGTAATTCATTACTAGTTACTTATTACACATTCGAAAATGTAATTAGATTACTGTACAAGTTACTCTCTTCATTTTATTACTTATTACTAATTACTTTCTATATCCTACATCAACCTTGATGAGTTAAGTGATTCAAGGATAGACATGAAACGGCTCTTTTAATGCATTCAAATAAATAATATAAAACTACATAAAGTATTATTATTAATTACAAATGTGAGAATTATACAATAAAGCACAGATTTTAAAGTTAGACTTTAAATTTTGATGTCAATTCCTTTTCTGCACACACACATATTACACAAAGTATTTAGTTTAATTACATCAGAAGTAACTGTAATTAAATTACAGAAAAAATAAGAGTAATCCCTTACTTTACTTTTTCAAGGGAAAAGTAATTAAATTACAGTAACTAATTAGTTAGTAACTAGTTACACCCAACACTGACAGTAAACACATTCTTGTGCCATAATGAACTTTGAATGTTCCTGAAGATTTAATGGGTGTTTGTGAGTTGTCGCCGGGGCATTGATATGCGGTTGCTATCATTCCAGTGTGGCATGTGTGGTTGCTAGGACGTTACTATGTTTGCCGTTGAGACATTACCAGAGCGGTTGAAAAACAGAGTTACGACACTCGATCTCGCCACAGTGTGGCCACGTGGTTCATGGAGCGATTAATAGTTCCAAACAACTCTGTGCTGTCAACCTATTGATTTTAGCAGGACAGACAACCGCAATTACATAAATATATGTCAACGCCAACTCATTAAAATGTTAAAACATGCAGTTATTTCACCAACTGTACAGAAAATGAGTTTGGGAGACACAGAAATGAATGGGCTTCAGTGCAGTGTTTGGATCTATTGGTCGCTCCATGATGCGAGTTACTTCCGCATTCCATTCTTACTGTGGAGGTCTATGTGAGTGTCGTAACTCTGTATTTCAATGGCTCTTGTGATTGCTTACTGTCCAGATAAAACATTCTGTGACATGGTGTTGTATTGTAGAAAAAACATATTTTGCGTTGGTAAAAAAGTTGATGTTGCTACAGTATTGCTTTTATAAAGACAGGATTTTATCCTAGTGTTAAGATGTTTCTTTAACACAGCCTTCTGTAGGCTATCTATACAGTATCTCTCATTTCTTTAATATGAGTCTAGTGGACCTCTGGGTAAAAACTGTTATTCAGACCACTTAGAAAAGCAATATCACATCTTTCCTCAACAAACCACACAATATGAGGGATCATTCATGTCTCCAGCATCATCATTGCACGATGTGTGGCCTGTCCTATTTCAAACCACAAATTGTAAGAATAAGCAACAATAACAATGATGCCTGCCTCCGATAAATAAAAAAAGATAAAGTCACTTTGTAGAGAAAAACGCTTCTCACGACCTCTCAAGCTGGGAGATTTCGTTGGCTTATAACCTTCATTTGATCGTGCGATTTTTTTCTCCGTGGTTTAATCAGAAAGCCACAGACAGATTCAATTATCCCGGACACCTGAACACACACGGGCGGCTCAGCTCCGAGCTGCTCTGTTGTTGCTCTAAGCATCAGCCACGCTAATGGGAAATATTGATTCAAATTTTCTCTCCCTTTTGCTTTGGACCAGAGCAAGCAGATTTGTCTCTCTCTCTCTGCACTGCTGCTGGTAATAGGCAGATTGGATCTGAATCAGAAGTGGAAAGCCCGTTATTTCATCCCTGTTTATTTCCCCTGAGACCCAAAAGAGCTCGTCTCTGAACGTGATGACGATAAAGAGTCCGTCACTCACACAGACTGACGGAAATCAAACATCAATTTGTGGACGGCGATACGCAGCTAAAACGTTACACGACTTGTGTCATTTTTTGTCATTGTTGATGAGAGGGTGCAAGTAAGATATTTGTTGTTAATGCTGATAACATATCGCAGATCTACACTGTAAATACTTTCTGTAGAAATTACAGTATTACTGGCAGCAGTTTGCCAGTAGTTTACTGTAGATGTACATTTATGTCATTTACTGGCAACAGTTTGTTCAAAGATGTTTTACACTGTAAATTAAAATGAACTTCATTCAATTGTTTCAAAACACAGTGTGCATTTTCAAACCGATCCTAGACAGTTGGGGGCCCTAAGCAAACCTTTGTGAGGGTCCCTTGTCATAACTGTTCAAATTAGATGTAAACTATAAGAAATAAAAAAAATAAACCAATCAGTTAACACACTTATACGAATAAAGATTGAAAGACAAAAAAAACATGAAACTGTTAAATTAATTATAAAATAAAATTCAAATTCAAATTTTGATTGACAAAATTTCTTTGGCTCTGGAACCATCTAGTTGTAAAAAACCTATGCAAATGTGGTGTGTTTTTACTAATCAAATGAGTGATTGACAAAAACAAAGCATGATAAATATAGTTTACTCAATAAAGCTAAGCATACGAGAACACATCAATAATTCTCTAAATGTGATGGCACAAACTAAAAGTGACATATTATCATGGGCAAACCAAATTCAGTGGATTGTAGTGGTGTGCATTATAGCTGAGACTCGCATGAACACTGTAGTTGGTTTTGGGCCTGTACGTCATTCCCTGCACATGCTATTGAGCTTTAAATAATCATATATCTTTTGTATGAACCTATGTAGTAGATGGACTTAAAATACGCAGCAAAACACATAGCAATAGTTACATATGATTTGACAGTTTATTGTAATAAATCAAAAAAGGTGTGCATTATAGCTGACACCCACATGAGCACTGTACAGCTGGTTTTGTGCTGTAAGTCATTACTTTTAAATGCTACTGAAGTTAGAAACGTGTATTGATGTGTATGCAACTTTGGAGACGGTCCCTAGATTCACGAATATCAAACGTCCAACATCATGCCAACTTTATGCCAGTGGAAAAAAACGGAATTTGAGCAAAAACTAAAAATAAGACTTTAAAGTAGTACAAAAACACATGCCTTCTTGTTCCTTTGCTTCATATTGTTGGCGTTTTTTTTTCACCTAAGACGGATAGCTCCGTTTAAAGCCATGGCCATATGTAAAGATGCATATCAGCACATCACGCGCATGCCGCCCACTGCATGATATCCGAGTATGTCACAGTAATTAAATAAATGAAGGATTAAAAAGGAAATAATTTCCAAATGATTCCTCTAAAGTTATAAAAATAGCGCCTTGTTTACAATAGTGTTTTTGATTCGGTATTCAAGGGGGCGTCCTGGTGGTGCAGGGGCCCTATGCAACTTGCGTAGTTTGCGTATAGGAAGAATCGGCTCTGCCTACAAAGAATAACATTTGTGTCTGTCTCTCTCCCTCTCTGCCGAGTGTGCGGAGAGCAGACAGCAGTAGGCTATTCAGGCGTCCAGCCAGAGAGCAGAGCAGTAGATTCATCATGATCCTGCTGTGCGGTGTACACTGTCCACGCAAACGACTGCAGCTCACATCACTACATAAATCTGCTCTGACTCACTTAATGAAGCTCAATTTCCCTAGACCGGGGGAGGCAGCCACATTTACATGAGCGTTCAGATAGTTCACAAGCGTTATCTCTCCCTCTCTCATATCCCACTGTACAGGACACTCTGCCCTCAACACGACTCGTTCTCTCCCAATCACAACATGCCAAAGCAAATATCCCTGAACAAAATGAATTTCTTACTTTGTCTTTTTCGCCCTTTTTTCTAATACAACATTGTTAAATCAACATACATTTACATCAAAAGCAAAATTACATACGATGTTGAGTTGAGTTTATGGTTATTTGAGTTGAGTTTACTGCCATTGTGGTAATTACTTCATTGTGTCTAAAACACTCACAATTCACAAAAGACGTACAGTAATGATACAAGTATGAGAGGCCAATATTGGTTGCTATATATATATATATATATATACAATATATACAGTATATAGTCATTGTTAGGAATTACACACATTCCCTTCAGAGGTGAATATTTTCCATTTGTTTAATAATACTTTAGAAGAACCTCATTTAATGAAGTTCTCAGGTGTGTTTGATGTAAGTATCAACTATAGTCTCAGATGTTTCTCCTAAAATAGTAGAAACTCCTAGAAACAATTGAGCAGTGTTGGGTAAGTTACTCTCAAAAAGTAATTAATTACTAGTTACTAATTACATATTCAATAGTGTAATTAGATTACTGTACAAATTACTCTCTCCAAAAAGTATTTAGTTACTTATTACTAATTACTTTCTATATCCTATATCAACCTTGATTAGTTAAGTGAGTCAAGGATGAAAGGGCTCTTTTAATTCATTCAAATAAATAATATAAAACTACATAAAGTAGCATTATTAACTGACCAAAGTATTACAAATGTGAGAATTATACATTAAACCACAGATTTTAAAGTTAGACTCTGAATTTTGATGTCAATTCCACTATTACACACACATATATTACACAAAGTATTTAGTTTAATTACATCAAAAGTAACTGTAGTTAAATTACAGAAAAAATCAGAGTAATCCCTTACTTTACTTTTTCAAGGGAAAAGTAATTAAATTACAGTAACTAATTATTTAGTAACTAGTTACACCCAACACTGCAATAGAGATATTTAAAAGATATCAGCCGTGATTGTATTATCACTTTAGCAAGGCCTCTAGTGTCTTATTGCTTTTGTAAAACAGCTTCTACATAAAAATGTTAAGGAACTTCTCATTGAACCTGAGCAGAATGAATTTCAGTAAAGATTGTTAATAAAACCCGAATGCAACATTTCAAAAAAGAATGATTTCACGTACGATTTACACAGAAATTCGTTCTACTTGTGTTTCATTAATGAGGTCTACAGCATTTAAATTCACAAATGGTTTTGGCTGCATTATTAGGGTTTTAAGCGTATGCGATTAAGTGGCTATGGATAACAGACTTGGGTTTTGGATGAGCATGAAATTCCTTGTCAAAATGTTTCATTTTGCTGCAAAGCCTTTTTCCAAAATGTATCCTTTGTTCCCTGTCTGTCTCTCTCTCGTCACAGGGGTTTTACTAATCACGGACGTTTTCTTGGATCTTCATATTTCTACTGTCCTAGATTCTACGCTTTCTTTTAAACTGCGCATTCTTTTAACGCAGGAAAACATTAAGCTTTTCTCCTGTATAATATTAACACACAAGTGAGGTGTCTGTCTCTTAACATTACCCTGGACGTAAACATCTTTGAAATTCCAAATCCAACATTTCTTGTACGGAGTGACGTCAAACAAGAGCTTGTGTGATTTGTAAACTAGCTAGTGAAAGTAAAACTGATTTAATGGGGTTTTAGAAATGATGTGTTTAAACGTTTGCTGTCTGTAACGCCCATGTTTGTGTATTGGTCTCTTTCTCTGGGATCAGTGAAGCGTTGAGTGCCGTCATACCTGCTTTCTCCTGTCGACTCCCATACGGAGAGGGAGCGGTATCTGTGATCTCCCAGTCCCATCATGCATCAGGACAGCGGGGGTAAGATTGATGACACTGTCCGGAAGCAACAGAAGACGGGGCCGCCCGCGAGCAAGCGCTTACGAGACCTGATAGACTTGTGTCTTAATAAACAGCACTGATGTGTCAGCCACGACGCGTTTCACCCAAAGCAGCCATGCAGACGAGCGAGAACAAGAAATTGAGTGAGAGAGAGAGAAATTTGTCCACAGAAAAGTCCCAGAAGAGCTACTTTGCCCATCTTCTTATGACCGATGGAGCTGCACACTGAGCTTGGATGTGGAGAGCATCAGACATCAATATTCAAATTAAAACCACCATTGGTCTCAGTCAAAGTGTTTTGCTTTGGTGCATAGCTAAAAGGAAGAACGTGGATCCCTTATGAAAATGTAACTATAGTAAGCATACACAAAATGCAGAGTTGTTTTCATCTAAGTGTGTCACAATATACCACGGTATTAATAATAACTGTGGTACTAAAAACCATGATTAGCGATATAGTATTAATTGTGGTACTAAAAACCATGATTAGCGATATAGTATTAATTGTACACATATGTGACCCTGGACAACAAAACCAGTCTTATGGGTCAATTTTTCGAAATTGAGATTTTTACATAATCTGAAAGCTGAATAAATAAACGTTCTATAGATATTTGAGTTGTTAGAATAGGACAATATCTGGCTGAGATACAACCGTTTAACACTCTGGAATCTGAGAGCGCAAAAAAATCAAAATATTGAGAAAATTGCCTTTGAGGTTGTTAATCAGGGGCACTGTGGCAGACCATCCACTCACAAAAATAAAGTTTTTATATGTTTAAGGTAGGAAATTTACAAAATATCTTCATGGAACATGATCTTTACTTAATATCCTAATGATTTTTGGCATAAAAGAAAAATCGATAATTTTGACCCAAACAATGTATTTTTGTCTTTTACTAAAAATGTTCCCGTGCTACTTAAGGTTTTGTGATCCAGGGTCACATATGATAATATCGTAAATAATTTTAAACCTCTTTAAACTTTTGCATTAAGTGCCACAATGGTTACAAACGCTCTCTCTAATCCTTACAGTTGAATTTTAAGCGTGATTTGTTGGCTAAAAAAGGAGAAAACACAAAATAACAAAATGAAAGATTAATTTGACTCAGAGCATTCTTTGTTCATTTAAAATCCCTTTAAATAGATACCACGGTATTATTGTCACTGTAATTATTGTGACCATGATAACCGCAAAGTGAAATTCTGATATAGTGACAGATTTCAATCCATAGTTGGGTGAACTATGGACAAACCCAACTGTTGTTTTGATTAAACATTGGTTTAAACAACCCAGAACTTTTTTAGAGTGCAGGTTTTAGTTGTAGTAAAAACCATATTAAACACAATTTGTGTTTTGTAAAAATAGCATGGTTACCGTGAGCAGTTAGCATAGTTTAACCATGCTATTTTATGTGGTAAAACAAGTGATATTATAAATTATCCCCCCCCAAAAAACGTGATTACTTTACCTTTAAAACTGGGTTCAGTATTCCTATTCTCTTTTTGGCACACTCCAAGTATATCAAACACAGTTATATTATAATAGATTTGCACACTTTATAGGACGTGTGCGATGTGTTTGCCAATTCAAAACTCATTGCCACAATGCTAGGGTGTTCTGAACGGTTGCCAGGGCGTTGCTATGCAGTGGCTGTGGTGGTATCTGTGGTTACTAGGTGCACATGCAATTTATAAAAGCCAGAGACTCTCATTTTAGGTACACACGCATTAACAGACATACCTAAGCACACATACTAGTAACATGAAAAAAGGCGTTATGAGTTTTCAAACACACGTTTGAGTTCTTAAAGGTACAGTGTAGTATGTTTCATCGTACACCAAATTTAATTTGAGGTCATTTCACAAGCAACTTAAGTATCTGATCTTTTAAGAAGTCTTGCAGTATATTGTACTTCAACTGCTCATTTTAAAGTGGCTAAACACAAAAGAACCAATACAAAACATCGAGTTTTATTTCATTCTGAACAGAGGCATTAGAAGACACGGCACATCCAAAAGCTCCGACACATTTATGGAGTCTTCTATTTACAATATTCCATATTTCCACGGTAAAAAATGTTGTAACTGTCACAATTCTATCTCCTCGACTCACCCTCTACACTGTATAATGCCTTGTTAAAGTCAGTCGTGTGTGAAATGGTGTTTTGAAATAAATGAAACCGACCAGGAAGAGCTGGAGAAGCGGAATATTGCGTTGTCAAGCTGACAGGCAGGCGCTGAAAATGTAACAAGAGGCATCATCTAACGGAAAAAACGGGTTAAATAAAAACCCGCCGCATCTCCTGCGCTCATATTGACACGCCGGTGGCGGGGGGCATTTTTCATTGTCTCATCAAGACAAAGCATTATGGGAGATCAATCCGGCTGCGCCTCACATAGGCGCTGGAGCAAAGTGCTAGCTGCACGTTTTCCATTCTCGCACTTTATTCGAGGGCCCGTACGCCTTTCTGCCCCTCATCGGGGGAGAGAATAGCTGTCAGGCGTAGTTTGAAAAGGAGAAATTCAGAAAGCGTTTGTAGAGGAACGCATGAGACTTTCTCTTATCTTTCTCTGTGAAACGGTATCGAACCTCGGCGCCGCATTTCTGACGTCTCTTCTGCTCCTGACCTCACGACCTCGGTATTGTTAATCAGTGAAATTTGTCGATGACGCCAATGAGGCTGTGATCAGCGTTTTAGCGGAGCTCTTTGAAGCAGAGCGCCGCTCTTGACAATGTTAAATATCACACCGCAGCTAAATGTGACAGTATTGTGAATCAATGCCACGAGAGACAGAATAATTGGACCTCTTCTGTTCAAAAGCCCCTCGAATTGTTGAAATAAGTCTTTTTTTCTCCCACAGCACAAAGCGCAGAGCAACCATTTTGTCTTTCCTGCGAAGCGGCTTTCAACACGCACACCCTCGCGAGAAACACTAGAGTCATTGAATGGTGTTTTTGTAACGCACAGGAACAGTAAAAGCGGCCCAGCTAAAGGTAATTACCAGAGAAAAATCATATATCATGCCTTTAACCTGGAGAGCTTGTATATCTTCAGGGGTCGTTAATTTTAAAAGAGCGCCATTAACCTGGGGTGAGATTGCTAATGATAGACAGAGAGGGCAGGCTTTATAAAACAAACCCATGCAGATGTGACCACAGGGGGAAAAGGACCGTGTGTGTGAGGGATGGAGAGAGAGAGGCTAAACTGTGGTAAATTCATTGTAACGCATCGCCTCAAGTGGCTTACTCCTTTATTAAAACCGCAGCAACATGATAAATGACACCAATGTTCAATAAATAGCTACATTTATTAAGAATAATATTATTCGGAACAATTCAAACACAATTCCTTCACCCAGTAATGTAGTTCATAACAGTCTGTTTGCTGTTACCAAGCAACTTGAACATAAAATAAGTGTACAAATCTCATAAATCCAAAACCTGACAACTGACAATTGGTCAGATGAACGATAAGCAGTAAGCATGCATTTTAGTGTTAAAGAACTAAAACAGGAAGTTCTTCCGGACCAACGTTGAACCAGAGTTGTTTACGTGATCCAAACAGGTCTATATCACTTACACACTTGACAAGTGTTTCTTTTTTGTTTGTTTTTATTTTTTATCATGGCGACACATTCAACGCACGAGAAATCTCACTGGAAGAAGTATACCATCCATGTATTTCTAGCATACCGAGGTTTCAGACGTACTATTCATTACGCATGCATTTTCGCCTATACTATAGTACGTACAAAACAGTCGCACAGGAATTTGTGACATTGTAACGAAAATTCGTGTTCATTGAAACAAATTAATAGATTACGGTTCATGACAATGTCACAAATTCCTGTGTCAGTCAGCATGACCTTTTTTTCGTGTCACCCAGCACGACTTTCACTTTAATATGCGATATCTTTCATATGTATGAATATATATCAACACAATCTGATGGGAATTCACTTATTTTACAAGGTGGCTCATTTGTGTGATTTTCTTATTTCCTACGATCTCATTCGTATGTTTTGTTGTAATTTTACTTTTCCCCTGTGACGTTAGGTTTAGGGGCAGGGTTAGGGTGAGCCTTTATCGTTCCTTTGCCAGCTCGTGAAACTCGCGGTTTTAGCAAATTAGCTTTTGCGGCTGTGATTTTAGGGTTTGGGGTGAGGTAAGGTGTTGTTTAGCCACCTCCTAAAATATGTACGACTTCTTTTGATATCAAGTTATAAATGTACATACACACGCGACCTGTTTAGTGAAAGTCGTGCTGAGTGACACGAAAAAAGTGGGAAATTCGTGTCCATAAACACGAATAAACAGATTCCAAATTTCTGTAGTTCATATATGGTACACTAAAAGTGCATCTTACAATGACTTTGAATAAGACTCATCCCAATCGAATTAAGTATCTGTGTTAGTTATATTAAAGCAATAAGCCCCAAGAAGCAGTGGGTTACAGTGCATTTTATAACAGCTAAGGGCGTTGTGGCACAACGCGAAGCGGAGTGCCTAAAACCCCGTAGCTGTTATAAAATGCACTGTAACCCACTGCTTCACAGGGCTTATTGATTTTATAAAACGGTTATTCCATATGCTTAGCAAGGTTTCATAAAATAAAGTAAATAAAATGATATTTAGGCTATGTGGTGCGGTCAGCCGTTATATATTGAAGTATTTTATAACGGCTTAGAACTCCGCTCAGCCAATCAGAATCAAGGACCAGAACTGACCGTTTTATAAACTGTATTTTTCTATGGCTCTATTCTGTTTCCAATGAAAAAAATGTAAAAATCATTAAAAACAAGATATGTGTATCTCATGATGATAATGATGAGAATTCATGTAGACTCTTATATGGTGTGAGAAAAATGTGTCGGAACCAACAACTTGACACCGATGGATCACTTGTGACGCCTTTTACTAGTGTAAACATGAAATGTGAAAAATGCAAATTTTATTTGCATTTTGGTTGTCAGTGCATAATGGGGGTTGAAGGACATTACAGAAAAATAACGTAAAGGGATGTTCGCAAACAACCTAAACTCTGCGAACAGTATTTTTGTCATAATGCTAATAACCACAATAGGAAATAAATTAAAACTAATCTTCAAGGTCACTGGTGAAGGTCGATGGGGTAGGCACTCTGGAGGGTAAAAATTTTGTCTGCAAAAATGATGTGTGTTGTTAAGTAATATATACATATATATATATATATATATATATTTATAAGAAATATTTTACGATGCTTTATTTCTATGTAACCCTGAACGTTAACTAAATGCAATATATGATACCATGACACTAAATATAGTTTCTTTTAGAAAGAATTATGACACAACAGTCTGTTTCTCAAATAACTTTCAAAACTTGATACCTGCTGAAAGCTTTTTGCCACAAATACTGTTCTACTTGTGAGTCCAGCACATTGTTTTGTTTCTTAGGGAATATAAATATTTCTCTCTCTGTCCTATTTCAGCGAGCATGTGGTCTGAAACTTTGGGGTCTCTGGCCCTCATGCCCAGCGGTGTAAACCATATAGCCCCTCGGGGAGTTAGCTGAGGGGGCGATGCGGAGGCCCTGTTGATTTCTGTTTGGCTTTTGTCTTCCTCAGGCCAGAGCAGCGTGTCACATTCGAAAGGTTTATTTTCCTACATCAGAGTCAAGCGCAATCATTTTTCACTCTCAGAACCTGAGAGAAAAACACAGCGCGTCTGTGACCGAATGACTCTGCAAGCAAAACACACGCTGCCATTGCTCAACTTGAGACTGCGTGTGATCTAAACCTGAACAACTTCTGTGAAATGTTGGTTACTTTTACCCACCATCCTAATATGGGATTTTAAAGAGCAAACTTAGAATAGAATAGTTCAACCATAAACATAATATTATGTCACTTACTTCTATATGAGGTTTTTGAAGAATGTTTGGGAAGAGTTTTGTAAAATTCAACTGAAAAATGTTTTTTGCAACCAATAAAAGATTTCTATTCCAAGTATTTTGAGTCACATGTCATGAAAAAATATTATGTGCTAAATAATCAAATAAAAGCGAGTATACAGTAGATCTTACTCTTATTCACCGTAATGTTGTATTTATAAATCAACAGTATTACTGAAATTACTGATGAAAAAACCTGGAAAGATTCTGGTGAAGATTTTAATCTTCCCACACAAAATTAAAACATTTACATTAAGTTAATTGCATGGGCAACAAAAGTCAAAGCTTACTTTGAAAATGTCTTTCGTATTTAATGAAAGTAAAAAAGGAATGACACGAGAGAGAGAATGACTTGAGAGAGAGTAAATTATTAGAGGAAAAGAAAAATGACAAATCTCAGATTAGCTCAACTGTTTTCCCAAGGACTGCAATGAGGTTAAACAGACAGCAATGGAGACTTTAGCCGAGATTTTTTTAAAAGGATCCCAGCAATCTCCACTAGAAGAAATCTAGAAAATGACTCAAACTGTGATCAGATTCAAAGTCTCATCTCACTACGAATTCAAACATTTCTTAACAAATTCTCCCAAGACCTAATAAAACTAAACTACTGTATATCATCCATTTCACGGCATTAAACAATTCTGCACATATGAGAAAGATGAAGGTCTCCAGCAATGAAAAGCAATAAAAACCAAAGGAAAATACACAACAACAATTGGCGTATTTGTATTTCTCCATTTGAGAACAAATTGATGTTAAACAAACTAAAACTCCATCAAACCTCCAGATCTATTAAAGAACAATCTTGATCTCAAAAAGCAAAAACATTGTTCTCTTTGTGTTTTTCAAATGTTTTAAAATGAAGCTCTTCTTTGCTTTAGTCATAGTGGGTTTAACAGCGTGGTCGAGCGATGGTTTCAGAGGTTCTATGAAGGCCGCGGCCCCTGACCGAAGACCACAAATAAACAGACCTGAAGCACAGCTCTCTGAGCACAGTGTATACACACACACAGTGAACAAAAACATCAATCACTACAACGGCCAACACGCACACACAGAAAATATTACACACTCAAACATTCGTTGTGAGAAAAAAAACTTGCACTGTACTGAATGCCTATTTATACTCCTGCTGTACATATAACATATGCTTTGTAAAACATACAAGCCAGGGAACCAACATAATCAGATACAAATGAGACTAAATTAATGATGTGAAAGAAATATAAGGTATAAAATATACCAATTTTACAAACATTTTGATGTACATACAAACATATACATATGTGCTTGTTTATTTTGCTTATCTATGCTTATTCAGGTACAGTACCTCTGAGGTACTAGACAAGACAGACACAAACAGACGTGCCTATATTTGACATTTTTTGCAGGTGTCAGTTTTCGCAGCAACAGTGCCCCCTGCTGACACTCCAGTTAACTTTGACACGGCAGTCAGTTCAGGTCAGGGCTGTCAAAATATCAGATTTTTGCACGATAACGATACCAGGCAAAATGTTAAATAGGCAAAATGTTAAATAGGTAAAAAAGCTGTGTCAACCAGATATGTGAATGTGAATTATTAACACAGTATTTATAGTCATGGTTTTAATATCACGGTTATTGACAATATGTAATATTGTGACTCTCCGAGGTCAGTTCATCTGAACATTAACCACTGAATCACAAAAAAAATTCACAAAAATGTTAATATTTTGCTATATATCAAATTTAAGCATGTCAGAAAATGATGAAGATACTAATAGATAAATCTATGAATAAAAGAATGCGTTTGAGTATAGAACCTTGATTTTTTCCTCATGTCAAAGAAATTAAACAGAATTTTAAATGCTGCATTGGTAAATTCTCCCAGTATGCACATCAAATCTATTAACTGCTGAATATTCTGCTTCATTCAGCACATGCAGATGTTAACATGCATATTTTTCAATATTAGAGGGGCTCAGCTTTCAATGAGGATATACAGTATATATATATATATATATATATAGCCACACTCCAAGCACCACGCACTGTATACATTACTAAAATAAATAATTAAGAAAGAATATGCAGAGAAAAGCATAAAGACAAGTTATTGTTTTTCAAGTGAATATCACATTAATCGGTCAATCTGCAACATTTATAATTCAAAGTGACAACAACAGCCACAAATCCATATAATAAATGTCACAATCAACTGCTGAATCATTATTTAGTAGGAATAACCTGATATGCAATTCATTCTGATCAGCACGAGCGCTGTCACTCCTGTGCATGACTGCGTGTTCATCTATTACATCCACAATATGTATGGAACTCAGAACAATGAATAACACAGCCGCACCAGGCTGAACTACAGTAACTCTATCTGCCAGTCGACGTCTTTCCGGGGCTGTCAAAACTACCGTCAACTCTCTATAACTAGGTGCAGAAAAGTCAAACAGCACATCATCATGAATGACACATTTGTGTGCGCTACAATATCATCATGATCGTGTTCTAAAGTATGCCGTCATTGGTGTGAAGTGCTTTCATTTTGCTGGAGGTAACGTAAACAACTAACGTTAGTTAACGAGGGGTGAACGCAGACAAAACTTTTTTACAGTGGATGGGAAAGGGTCTTGTATCGCTCCCGCATCATATTAAGATGCATTTATAACAAAGAATGGCAAACATGCAGATGTCATGTTAATGCACACACCTTGTAACGTTACTCTACTTATGACGTTCACTCCAATGTGCTGCGTTTTCATAATAAGAGTTTTAAGGGGGCCGATAAAGCGATCTCGAATTCTTGTACAGATTACATCATTACTCACAATATTTTAGGGGGGCTAAGATAGAACTTTAGGGAGGCTTTAGCTCCCCTAAAAAGGGCCTAGCAACGCCACTGACTGACAGACTTCAGTCAGTCAGCTGACATGCATCTTAAAGAGAATAATTGCTTACATGATTTGAAATAAAAAAATCGGAATAAAAATGAATACAAAGCACACTCAACACAAAAGCTAAATTCTGTGAAATCTCAAAATAACAATGCAGGTTTAATCCAGGAGCATTAGGCTATTCCATCACCAGTATTCATTAAAATGTTTCGTGAAATGTCAAAATACCCGTTGCACTTTATCAAAGCGTTACTTTGTATGATAGTAGACAGGGTGTGTTTGACCTAGAAACTGTGAATTGGTAATTAACCCTGCAAATGAAAGCGGGTTGGAATGCGTTAATGAGCCTCTCCTCTTCTGTGCTCACGGTAGCGGAGGTCTTTGAAAGCTTTCCGTGTAATTGATATTGAGAGAGATCATAAAGTCAGTCTAAATCAAATGAAAACGGCTAATTGGCAGAGTTATTACATTCATAGTCCATCATTACCGACGAGTACATTCAATAAAATCTCTGTACACTTTCTCTTTCACACGGTAATTGGATTCTTGATGAATAATGCCGTTTCCAGAAATGGACTTTTTTCAATCAGTGTCTTTTAATTGAAAGTAAATCTTTTTTCTCCATCAAAGAGGTTTTTATATACATCACCCCACGAGAAAATAGGACAGGCGCAACATAAAGACTTGACACGTGTTAAGCACATTGCTATCACAGACTTATTAGAATTTATTGTGGCGGGTCTCTCGTGCAATCATCCAATGACGTGATATAAAAGCGATTCACACCGAGCGGTTTGAAAGTGTAAAACATTGTCCAGTTGTGAAACTAAGTTTAGTTTATTTTGGAAACACTTTCTTGGGATAGTAATCTCTTAAAGGGATGCTTCACCCAAAAATGAAAATTCTGTCATTATTTACTCACCATTTTACTCACAAATTTATGCCGACTTGGAACAACTCGAAGATGAGTAAATGATAACAGAATTTTTATTTTTGGGTGAAGTATCCCTTCAATGGCACACAATATTCTCATTGACAGCATTGAGATTATATGGCGAAGTTATATGGTTCTCATGAAAATCTCATTTATTTCTCTTCAAGAGTTCTTGGATGAAAATCGACAACTATGAAGAATTTCATTGAGTTCATATTGAATCTCTACAAAGACCAAATTATCCATACTGTTGTACGTATTGTATTGTCTCACAGTGTCTTTTTAACTTTTGAAGAATTGTATTAGAAACAACAGCGAGATTGTGATAACGTGTACTCACATGCATATTCATATGCATTTTGTCCAATAAAATGCTTTATAAAATGAAAATGTACCTCCGCAATACCATATGACTCCAAATAGCCGGAGGGATTCTGTCAACACAAGAAAAAAACTGAACTCGTCAAGTCATTCATGAGCTCTCCAAGTCCCCTGAACAATGAAAGAGCAACATCTGAGGAAGAAAACGTTCCTATTAATACTGTACACAGGGCTGGACTGGGACGTTAAATCGGCCCTGGCATTTTTGACCAGCTTCGGCCCTCCACCATTTCTGTCACCGGTGGGGGGGGTTTGCAGCGCTTGCGAGTTGTCGGTTGTGCTGCTGTCATTGCCTTTCCTGCATACATGTCCAATTCGCAATTGCATTCGCGTTCCGTGCATATGCGCCCGATTCACGCTTCCCATCCGTCCGTCTCTCTGGCCCATGCGTCCATTTCGGCACAAAACGTACATCGGCCCACCGGGAAATTGCCCGGTATGCCCGATGGCCAATCCAGCCCTGACTGTACAGTATGTCACAATACTGACAAATATCATATTATAACATCTGCTTTCAAAAAACGTACGAAACCTCTGCACTCCCCCATATGTGGAGATCTTTGTGTCCTTGGCATTGGTCTGAGGAAAATGAATCACATCTGAGACCTTCCTGAAAGCTCCTTTCCATAAACTGAAGGCTTGTTGACAAGGCCAGGTGTCATTCAACAACAGCGGGTGATAAAGAGTGACGGGCAAAGACAGAAATCACATCGCTAAATGCTCTCGTCAAACATAATGTCCCTCAACATTTCATGATACATTTCTTGATCGTTCATGTCAAAATCAGGGCTTTTCGTATCCAAGTGTGTGATCACAGAAAAGTGGCTGTGACTGGATATAAACGCCAATGAATGTCTTTAAATAGGAGAATAACTGATTGCTTGTGATGAACTCTAACAAACACTATGAGACTTTTGAACTGAGTTGAGGATAGTTCACCCAAAAATAAAAATTCTGTCACGATTTATTCACCCTCATGTCATTCAAACCGTGTATATGACTCTAATGCGGAACACTTTGTTTCACTGAAAATTAAACACTCAACACATTTACATGGATAATAACACATCACATACACTGATTTTATTCTTTACATAAAAAAAGATTGAACTTGAATACTTGCACCGCTATATAAGATTTGCTCCATATATCGCATTTTCTCTCTAATTTAGTCAATAAAACTAAAACACGTTTTACAAAACGACACAGGAATAAAAACAAAAAGACAAGTTTCGACTGCACAATAACAGTAGGAACAGCGCAATCCATTGCCCACGCTCCGGCGGAATCAGTTTAATAATGGCTCCGCGCTCGAGCCCCTCTGCTGGATTATGTCAACCTGAGGGCCAAAGCTCCCGAGCGGAGCGACGAAGAACACTGACAGCATGCAAACGGCAGCGGATAATCACTGCAGGAGGGGAAAACCTCCCGCACGGTGCAGGCCCATGAAAAGCCCACCACAATATTGCATCTGATGTGACATGACTTCTGCTATTCTTAACTGCATCCTCCTGTGGCACATCTCCACAAGTTGCGTGGATGTGTGTAAAGGGTATCAGACCGCTGGCGGTGACGCATTGAAGGCACGTCTGACATCAGCGTCTTGCTCTCCTATGCGCTTCAGGCTGTGTGAAAGCAAATCTGAGCATCTACGGACGGCACTTTCCCTCACTCACAGCTGCTTCAAGTGCCGTTTCAGCCATAAACAACGACTTCACACAGCCAACAGCTAACGCTCTGCTAAGTTACACCGACTTTCTTGGGTGATTATGGATAAATAGCATGTAGGTGAGTTGGTTGGAGTGAATGAAAGGGTGACAGACAGCTGGAGGTTCCTGTGGACCACAGGACCTCTGTGTCCTGAAATGTGACAAAACCCTCAGGCATTATGCTATTAATGTGAGAGAACCATTATGAAACTAAAAACTGAGACACAACATGTAGAACACACTTGTGTATCTAAATAATGGCTAAATGGTGTTTTTATAGTAACTATTTAACTAAAGTTGATAACTATGATTACAGATCTAAACTGTGAAGAAAAAATATTATGCACAGATTTTATGATCAGAAATACAAAGAAACAACTGAACATTATATAATATAATATAATAATAGAAAATGTAATATCATTTTAATAGAAAAAGTTATATTCTTAATAGAAAAATATTTTGTATATGTTTGTATTAAATATTTCTATTTTTTTTTGTTAAATTTACAGGCATATCATAGGCCTACAATAAAGATACAATAAAAAACTATTTTCTTAGTCAAATCATTATCAATATCAACTGCTGTGAGATTTAATGCTGTTTTCAAACTATGACATTGATATTTACATTGTCGTGTGTCTATGACCTCTGAAACGGAACATCCTTCCAAAATTCAGTTCTTTTTTAGAACAACACAGATCTTTCACCGTCTGGATCCGTCTGCCAGGAACCCTAATGAGGTTTTTATCAGACAACTCGACTTACTGTATCTGGTTAACAGCTGCCTGACATATGTGACGTCCATAAATTGCTATTCTCTAAGGATTGGAAATGTTTTACACAAACAATCTCTTTGCGCTTCACTGTGTGAAATATTTGTGAGACTAATGTGAATATTAGTGTGTGCACATGTCTTATTTTTCTATGCGTGTAATACAACCGTGTTATTTTATTGTATGTTATGTTATTAAAAACAAATATAATAAATGGACGTCAATAAATGTTTAAACCCCTACAGTAATAAAGTAAAAACAGGGATGGAAAGTAATATTGAGGATAAATGTAGGCCTAACATAAATGAAAGCAATATCGAAACATTATGTTTTTGATGAAGTGTCATTTACACAACCATATAAATGTTCATATGAAAGTGTAGTGCACAGGTTGCAACATGTGACATCTGAGATGTTGTTTAATCTATTTTTGTACAAAGTGTACAAAGATTATTTAATTTTTTTCTAAGGTGATCAGTATGAACTCACTCGCTCATAGCAAAGTCAAGATGTGTGTGTGTCTTGTGTGTGAGAAGTCTTGTAACCGAAGGCTCTGTTCACAGTAATAAACTCCTCCACATGTGGGAATTCTGACACTATAGTTCACACTCACCATTTTTCAGGACCATTTGTTTAATTAAAAGAGCACTTTTTAGAGAAATTAATTTTCAGCTGCTGCCTCTGGCACATAGACTCTCACAAGAGCTGTGCCATGATGACATTCAGCTGATGGGTGTGCGTGTGTGTGTGTGTGTGTGTGTGTGTGTGTGCGTGCGTGTGTGTGTGTGTGTGTGTGTGCATTACGCCTATGGACTGTCCCCACGGAGATAGTAAACCAGACATGTGCGTGTGTGTGTGTGTGTTCATGTTTGTATATCCCGGTGGGGACCTAAACCTGAATACACACCAACACATGGGGACTCGTGTCACCGTGGGGACCAAAATTGAGGTCCCCAGGGGCAAAGAAGCTAATAAATTGTGCAGAACAATATTTTTTACAAATCTAAAAATGCAAAAAGTGTTCTATGATCTTTAGGTTTAGGGATAGGGTTAGGGATAGGGGATAGAATATACAGTTTGTACAGTATAAAAACATTACGCCTATGGACTGTCCCCACGGGGATAGTCAACCAAAGCCTGTGCGTGTGTGTGTGCGTGCGTGCGTGCGTGCGTGCGTGCGTGCGCGTGTGTGTGTGCGTGCATGTGTGCAACACAAGGGGAGAAGGCATAATTGTGATGTCCATGAGATGTTGTATGTGTCAATGTGATCCTGTTCAGTACTTTTTGGTTAATCAGTTTTTGGATACTGTGTTTTTAAATATGCTAAAACTATTACTTTTTTTAAATGTACCATACTATTATTAAAGGTAGCCTGGGGTGTCATGTAAATTTTGTATATATATAGGTTTATCATTCAGCACCATTGCACTCCATTATGTGGTAATACCATGTATTATTTGTCCCGTGGTCATGCTAAGGTATTCTGAGTCTGGCCTTGCAATTCCATGTAAATACTATGGTATATAAACTCACTGTGAGCCAGGAAAGTTTTCAGCATTGCAAGAGTCACCCAATCCCCATCACGAAGAGTTTCATAGAGGATAGAAAAACATTCTTATCCTTTTAATTGATTTTACAGACACTACACAATAGAGTAATTTCACTTCACATATACAAACGATCCTCCATTGACCTGTCCTACTTATCCTGTGGTAGAAAACTTTTAATTCAAATTACCAGTGTAAATTAATTCCTTGATATGTAAAGCCGTGTTCTGCATACTAATACGAAACCATTTTCTTCAAAATAGAAAGTTCACGAGAGGGTTTACATGGTGTGCGTGTACAGGTTTCTATACATTGTAGGGACCCATAATGTCACCACAATGATGGTAAAAGTCTTAACCGTCAACTTTGTGGAATATAAAACCTTATTTAATTATTGTTTATTTAATCTACATAACACAATTGATCATTTTTGTTTTTTCATATAATCATAAATATGATAAATACATCACTTGCTCTAAACCACCTGATTGATTTATTTGACGATGTCTCTATTAAATATTTAATATGACAGTACACATTAGTATCTGTTGTTGTTAAATATGGATTTAAAAATAACCCCTTGATAAATAATTATTTTTCCAGTAGAATCAGTGAGCTGAAGAAATATTTCACTGCATTTCCAACTCATACCCTTTAAAAAACACATTCAATTTCACACGTGAACACATCACATGCTAATCACATGTGTTAAAGGAGACATCAGATGAAAACCCCACTTTTTCTGTGTTTAAGTGCTCTAATCGGGTCCCCGGTGCATCTAGCAACCCAGAAAATAAGGGGACCCTTATTTATACAGGGAATAATAAGAACCCAGTAAGTTTGTTTTGGTGTGCCTTTCCCTGCAAGCGCATTAGCTGTTTGCTGTGACTGATTTTTTTGTCTCCGGCAGAATAATTTGAGACGTTTAAGATGAAACTAACCGCAGAGGAATTCAGGAAATATCATTTAGCTAAACCATTGCCGTGGCAGTGTACACGTGTGTTGTGTTGACACACCGGACAGAAGGGGGGTGTGGTTCGCTGTAACTCATTATCAGTTAAAGAGACATGCACCAAAACAGGCTGCTGTGAGCATAGCTGTTTTTGACGAGGCAAGAAGGGTTTGGTTTACACAGCCATTGAGTGTTTTTAAGCAAAATATGTTCCAGACATTTCATGAAGACCCTAATAAATCATACCAACTTGTTGAAAGTGCTGGTCTGAGGAGACCTTTAACACATTGAATTCAGGGCTGCATTCAGCCTGTTGTGATGAAGCAAGACTTGCAACTATGGCAGCTGAGCAGGCCCGGATTAAGAATTCAGAGGTCCCTGGGCACAAGTGTCTTATGGACATTCAACTCATAGATTATATTAACAACAATAAAGCCGTTCTCATTGAAATATTTTCAATTCATGTTGTCAGTTCAGACTTATGACGCGACATCATAACAACTCGCCATAAAAAGCGGTGATTTCGGCTATATTCTTTCACACAGCCTCTGTCTGGTAACCATGTGCATATTTATAGACAAACTTTGTTCATATTTATATATCCAAACAGTCGATAACAGTAACAGGTTGTTGGAAACGTTGTTTTGTACTCACTTTTTTGAACCATAAAAAGCAGCACTGAAATTGAAATGTTCAAAAAACTAAAGTTCAAAAATATTGATGGTCACATGATGACCATTAAATGACCATTTATTAAAATGCTCTTTAGAAATGGTTTTTTTTCAAAACAATAGAATTTTTGTCGATTGAGGTTAAAGACGCGAGATTAATCTGAGGTTGCACTGCCCTCTAGAGCCAGAAGTCAGAAACTACACCAAAAGCCCCCCAAGTAGGAAGTAAAAACAATTCACCCAAAAATCTAAATTCCCTCAATGTTCCAACATTCTTACACTCAACCTGCTTTTTTGCAAAGCACATGCATGTGAAATTCCATTCTTCACCAGTGAAACTTCATACATGATCCACAGTTTAGATCGAAGGTCTTCATTTATAGCAGAATATTCTGATGTGGTCATTAACACATTCTCAGCCTGCAGGGATGCGAATGAATGTTAAGGTCTCTGGTTCTTACTTTTTTAGGATTTTTACTGCGCTGTTTTTTAACCATACTTGTTTTTTTTTTCAGAATTGTAGAATTGTGCAGCAATGCAGTTTATTGGAAATAAATGATGGAGTGCGTCACATTTTACCTTCTTACCTCATAAAATAATTGTGTTCTGTAAATCTATTATATTTGTCCACAAAGATACATACAGTCATAACACTATCAGTCTCGTGTGAATGAACACTTTTAATGGCAATAATAGAATAATATTCTGACAAAGGGCGTATGGTTCATGGGAGCAGCAGTATAAGGCCGTGCTGGAGAGAGAAGCGAAGTGTCGGCTCTTTGACTAGTAGAACACAGTAGTAAAGTGGTCAAATAAAAGGTTTTTGATTATAACCTTCTGTCTTTTTCCATTGTACATACCTTCATCTGATTTGACAGTCTTGATGTTCTGGGACTGGATGTTTGCAGGACACTCTTCCTCAGGCATAGATTTTAAGATGATCCTTCAGAGTTATAACTCCAGACATATTCATGATTGTCTTTAGCAAGCGAAACCTGTTAAAGAGAGTATTCGTTTATACCTATGACTGCACCTGCATTAAAAAACACTAATAATGAGAATAACTGTACTAATATTGCATCTCATAATAATAGCTAACATGAATACACTAACACAAAGATTTGTGGTTACAAATTGTGTGATTTTGACTCAATGGAATTGTTTTTAAACGTAAAATTATTACAGCATTATATTAATAAAACTTAATGATAATCTTAATACTAATATTTATATTAATAACAAGGTTTATTTATATATTTTTTTCAAACAGTGTTGAAGGAGTTCCATCTATTCTCTTAAATTTTAAGTTTTGTAATGAAATTGCGCATTTTTGCACAGTCTACAAAACTAATTTCAGACATTTGAGCATATACCTTTAGATTTGTAAGATCAAAAATTACCAAAATTACCCTTTAATTTTGAATGGTAGTGTATGTATAACTAAAACATAATCAGTTACATGTTTTTACACAGAGACACTGGCTTTGTGTGTTCAATCTAATCACACTGCTTTGCTTTGTGTATGCCTGAGCATTTTTTTACTTTTTCCAGCAGTAGATGATAACAGGGAATACGTCCATCAGCTGGATAGAACAGCGTGCGATCAACCTGTTCTGAAAATGTGAGCACAAAAACATTTTCAAAGAATTTTAGATGTTAAATAACACTTACGTTTTTGTACAGTACTAGTTTTACAAATAATTCAATACAAATTGGGAATATGTCAGGAGTATTTTTGGTGTGGTTTAAAGGTAGTGTGGCTTCCTAAGACTAAACACTATGTCTGTATCAAAGCACTGATATGCTTGTTTGAATGCTCAGATGTGTCAACTTCTCAACCAATAGTGTGAGTTTGGGGGCAGAACTATCTGTTTGAAGGTAAATGAGTGTTTGAGAACAATCTGTGTCCACGTGTTTCTTAAAATAATGACTGTTGCACTAGATGTTGTACCCTGAGCTTTGGTGACGTGTTGCAGTGCAGAAAAATGTTGATGATCGACTTCTGGCAAATCATGGCATTCGGTCTCACTGTACATTCCCTTTGATGCCATTTTATCACCTGCATCAGCCAAACGCCTGAACCTATAAACTCAGAAAACATCACATTTGAAAAGACAACAAGCTGCTTGAAACCCAGACGAAGGGTCTTTACATTCATAGAAACAAATATTGCAACTCAAGGTCAAACATAATGCACTCAATTTACTCACTCTCCTGTAAAAACATGTATGGATTTCTCTTTTCTGCAGAACATAAAAGAAGTTATTTAAGAAAATGTTGGTAACCGAACAACATGGGCCCCATTGATTTCCATTGTAGACACAAAATCACTGGGACATTTCAAAATCTCAAAATATCTACTTTTGTGTTCCACAGAGAAATGAGTCACATGCAGGTTTTGAATGACATGAGGGTGAAGATAAGATGGCAGAATTTCTATTTTTGGGTGAACTGCTGTATATGTTTAAGTATAGTGCGCCCTCTGCTGGACAATTTATAACTTTTCGCACTCCAGACAGAAGGAAAAGTCATTGGGGTAAGAAGTTCACAATAATGGTTTTGTTGATAATGCTCCGAATCCTGGGTTTAAATGATTCTCCATCATCAGTAGAATCCAAAGTATGCTGTGGCCTGGATTTCACTTTACAGGCTGAAAAAACATGGGAGGTTACAGTGTTAGCGTACAGAACAGATCTGAATTCATTTTCTAAATGAATGAAGAAATAAAATGAGTTTATTAATAAGCCGGAATCTGCAAAACAGAAGCAGGATTGGCTCGTGAAATACAGGCAGCAATTTTAATCTAAAGAAATATTTGACCAGTTCTCAGGTTCACATCTGATGAGGTAAGCAAATGTTTCCTGATACTGTCTGAACCTGTTGGTTATTCAAGACACATGTTTTACAAACATAATGGCATGCAATGGTTTGTTATCTCTATTTTTTAGACAATTAAATAGAGAGCAATTAGATTCTCTAAGATTTTACCAGAACTACAATCGCCTTTGTAAAACACGTGAGCTCAGCTATCCACAACTTTTACAGCTCTATACTCTTTCTGTACTGTATATCAACATTTGACTCATTTTTGGTTTCTATTTTTAGTTCTTCAGGAGAAAAATCAGAGACAACATTTTTAAAGGGATAGTACACTCGAAATCCAAACCTGTATGACTTTCTTTTTTCTGCAGAACGCAAAAGAATATATTTCGAATAACGTCGGTAACCAAATAACCCATTGACTTCCATTGTATGGACACAAAACACTGAAACATTTCTCAAAATATCTTCTTGTGTGTTCTACATATAAAGAGTACTGGTTTTAATTACATGAGGGTTAATAAATAATAACATAATTTTTAGTTGTAGTAGTTTGTCAGAATACCACGTGACTTCCAGGGACTTGGCCACCAGATGCTGGACAGTGAAAATGACCTCTGGAGTGACCACGTCCATCTGCCACACACTGTTGATGACATCAGCGTTTCACTGCAGGGTGTCCACTGCAAAGAAACCAAGTATTTTTTGTGTGTTTTTAGAGCATGCAAAACAATCTCAGGGAAACAGATTTAAAAAATGAAACTTCTATCACTTGCTGTTCCGGACCTTTACGTTCTCTGCTCTGTTCTGTTCTGTTCTCATCTCTTGTGTTTAAATGCTATTAGATGGTTTTAATGACACCAAAACGCCCTTAGTTCTTCGGTGTCATGTGAGCAAGTTGAAAATAACTCGACAACAAATTATATTTAAGAGCATCAATGAGGAGAAGATTATTGACTTAATCTCCTTCTTCTCAGTTTTCCTCTGGAGCAAACCCACAGGTTTAGATACAGGGATGCCTGTTTTTGAAGCATACAGGTGTGGAATGACATAAGTGTGCATATATAACAACAGAAAACTATTCCTGTAAGTTATAGACTTGTCAAAGTGATAATGAATAATAATAGTCACCGTATACTGCTTTAATACCTAAGGAAGATGTGGATTTGGACACATTAGCCACTTGTTCTCTGAAGGCAGGAACAGAGGGGTTTGTCCAAACACCTGAAATGAAGTCTCATGAAGCTCCAGGATAATGAATTGAGAAGAAAGATAGGAGTTTAACTTACCTGAAGAAATCTACAAAAATGTCGTCTTTTAGGAGAACCTCGAGTTCCATTTGACTGCTCTGCAAACAGATGATGATGATTTAAGTAGTACTTAATCTTACTGGTAATTTTAGTCATTTCGCATAGTCATTACAAATTATTACTTGTAAGAATAATACTGTTACTAGCAGAGGTGGGTAGTAACGCGTTACATTTACTTGAGTAACATTTTGGAAAATATGTAGGCCTACTTTTTAAGTTAAATTTAAAGTGTGTACTTTTACTCTTAATTGAGTAAATTTCTAATAGAAAATCTGTACTTTTACTTCGTTACATAACTTACATTGCGTGACGTTCCTTCGTTCCTTCATTTTAAAATATGCTTTTTAAAACGCGTTGTTTATTTCAAGGTTGTCGTCTCTTTTTACGAGCATTCCCGAGTGATCGATTCTTTTGAGTCGATTCTTTTGAAAGCATTAATTGAAGAATGGACAAAACCATTTGAATAGGCTAATGAATCAGTTCAAATGATTTGTTCAGTTCGCAGCACGATCTGAATCATCTGAAGCAGGATTACTCACTCCTCGTAGCGCGAAACTTAAGAACACGCAGAACACAAAGAGCGTTGGAGGAAGTGGATATTAATCTATATCTATACAATCAAAACTGCAAATGTGTCATATTGTTTGCCAGCAATGATAAATGCCCGCCATTTGCGCGCACCCGCGCGACCTGTTCGTCAGACACCGCAACATGCGCGTTACCTGTCAGACACAGAGACGTGGGCTTGCAGAAATATACATTTGAAG
Source organism: Triplophysa rosa (assembly GCF_024868665.1). Classification (NCBI taxonomy): domain Eukaryota; kingdom Metazoa; phylum Chordata; class Actinopteri; order Cypriniformes; family Nemacheilidae; genus Triplophysa; species Triplophysa rosa. Next base: position 22,955,436 of record NC_079896.1, on the reverse strand, counting down.
AACAGAAGCAAGAAAACGTGTTGATGGGCGTGTGGTTCACTGTTTACTGTTTGTTTACAAGTAAGAGCGTTTCACAACACACAAGTGACACAACACGAGAAAACATGAGCTTTGTTCAAAAATGTGTATTTCATTTAAGAGAGCACTGCAGATGCTCTAGATCATCTTAGGAAATGCTCTGAGTTTAGTTCATGCTTTAGTTTGACATGGTCTATTATTCTAAATAAGTTGTGTAAACTACATTGACAATCAGGACTAGATGAAATTTACAGAAATGCTCGTCTCTTCTGTGTTTGTCTATTCTTTAGTCTCTCTAGTATATTGCAAAGATGTCTGCTTATGATAATTAAAAAATATTGATTAAAATGTAATATTAAAATATTGGCGTTAATATTAATTTTATGTAGTAGGCCTATATAATCAGATACAAAGTAACTAAGTAACTAGCTACTTAAATAGTTTTTTCATTGCATACTTTTTTACTTTTACTGAAGTAAATTTTAAAATAGTGACTTTTACTTGAGTAAAGATTTTGGCTACTCTACCCACCTCTGGTTACTAGTAAGTTTTATCATTAGGATAAGTAATGAAAAAGATCCAGTAAATGAAACGCGATTGCAATGCATAACGTACTTACAATTAGTTGATGTGCTATAATTAAACCCCTATACATTCAAGATAACAGACCGTTAAATTTTATTTGTAAGCATCACTTCTTTTGTTGCCTTAATTGGCAACATTAACATTTAACGTTACTAGTCACTTTACCTTTTTAATCATACTGCCACATTTATAAATTCACATATTAAATCCGGTCATAGATAGGCTAGACTTTTCCCGCCAGGTGTTAAATGTAAAATGCACTACCGGTTATATTTGAAATTACCTTATTGGATATAGTTTTTATATTTCCTTTTGTCTGTTTTTTCTATTGTATAATTATGGTCAAAATGGATTGATGATTTTGTTAATGTTTATTGTAATGTTTGTTGTATTATTATTAAAAATAAACGCTTATTATATAACTAAACGGTATTTTATTGAAATATTAAAAATATTTATTTTCAGAGTGTCTAGAAAATTAAAACTACAAGAAAATGATTACTGTTATTAATACAATATTTATGTTGTTATTTTGAAGAACGCGCGTATGTGTGTGTGACGTCATGTCCGGCCCAGGCCTGCGCAGCGGTGCGCTTTTTCCTCATCCTTGAAGAAGTCTTCCAGCGAGCAGGGGATCGAAAACGCGTTACAACCACATCTCTTTCTTCAGAGACCGGGTTAAACATTCCTGTGTATGCTCTTAGATCGAGTTAAATTATCTTTTTGTACTGAGGGACTGTGAATGGATCATGGATTGTGTAAGTAGTTTCAGTTTAAAGAGTCCAGCAGACAGAGCTGGTCTCATTAAACTCTTTTACTGCTCGCTTTTACTGAATGAAGCCACGAAACAATGGTTTGATTCTCGATAAGATCAGTTACGTTTTACGCTGTAACATTTTAAACATTTCCGGTGAGGTAACATAGGGTGTGAATGTGATGTTGCGTATTATTTACCATTTATTTGCAATACTCAGTAATACTCTGCTTTCTGTTTATTAAGTACTATATTCGTTTACTACTCATAGGTTACTATATTGGTCATACTGCTGTTACTCTAGTTCTTGTTTGCTGTCTTCACTGTATTTGTTGACTGCTATTGCACTATTATTTATTCCTTCATTGCTCTTACACTTATACGTCATCCGTTTGCTTCGTTACTCAAGTTATGTGTTCGTTTTTAACTAACTTTAGTACTTTTCAGTTCTTAAGTAGACGATATAAAACTTTGTTCACTGTTACTGTAGTGCTATGTTAGTTCACTCCTGTTACTTACTATGTTATTGTAGTTCAACACTGTTACTTTAGTGCTGTTACTTTGACACTTTTGTACTGAAATACTGTTTGCTGTTACTGTACTTAACTAGGAGTTACTTTAACATGTGATTCAAGATCTAATTGTTTATTCAAGGGTTGGTCATTCAACATCAGTTTGTACTTTAAGGTCATATGCTTTGTGTGAGATCCATTTTGGTAACTAAGTTTGAAGCACTGAAGTTAAACATAAGTTAATAGATAAGAAGAACCCAGTAAAACAGTGTCTAAGATACAAGCAGAAGAGTTCTGCTATTAACTTATCTAGCTAATGTGTGTTTAAAAGAAACTTGTGTATTTATAAGGTTGTTATTTTAGCATTTATAAGGGATGTTTATAATGAGAATGAGTTTTCAATGTTTGATTTTTGAGATTTGATCATCTGTTTTCCAGGTTCCTGCTGTTCTGGATGAGTTAGATGGTAAAAAGGAGGCACCCATAGAGGGTAGGAATGCAAAATAAAAACTTGGAAAAATATAAACTGGAATTTGAGGACACAAAGTTGTGGTTATGTCACCCGCGGCTTAGCAGGGGTTGGGTGATTCTCACGAAATCTTGGTTTCAAGAACACTTGCATCAAGAAATTTCCTGTTTAAAAGCATTAATTTCACAATTTTGAATATTTTTTTTACAAAAAAGGCGTTAACAATTCTCATTACCGTAACCATTTAAAACTGTCAATCCCATAGCACGTTTTGGTGGAAAAAAGCGAAACCATGTTGTTATTAATCATGCATAATAATAACACGTTCATGCGTAATAAGACATTCATGAATTATAATAGAAAAGGATACATGTCATATTTTTTAAATGCAGAAAATTTTTATTGGTAACGAGAATGAAAAAAATCAAGAGAATATTAATCTTATAACTACAAAAATATAAAGTAATCTGTTAACCTGGTAGCCATTTGAAAGGTACTGGCAGATGTTTTCACATAAAATCAAACTTCATGTAAATATCTTTGTGAAAAATGTTATGGAGGATCAGAATATTAGTCACGGACACTTCCTTATTCCACTATTTCTTTATTTGTTTCTTCATGATTATTCTGTCAATTACTTCTTTTATTTGAGGACATCTAGTAGAATGTTTTAATTTTACTCTGTTTAAATTACAACATATAATGCACTTGGGACGCATTATGGTAATGAGAATTTCAGCAGAAAACGCAATAAAATAAATAAATGATTCATTCCTATGTTAAAATGATGCATTGTCCAAACACAATTATGTTTATGATCATTTTTTGTGTTACCAAATTATGTTTTAAAATTAAAATCTTTCCTGCCATGTTTCAGTGGTTTCATGAGAATGAACCGGTTTGAATGCACTGTCGTAAATGATATCAGACATTACAACAGAAATATGATCCACTGTTTTTTTTAGTTTTTTTATGACTGGTTCATGATCTGATGTTTTTCAGTAAAACTCTTGATTTAAAAACTAACCTGTCTCTTGCCGTCTTACACACAGACCCTGAGTACAATGTGTACGCACGCTTCATGAAGTCGCACCGCTGTTATGACCTGGTGCCCACCAGCTCGAAGTTGGTTGTGTTTGACACTTCACTCCAGGTGGGCAACGCTATTCACACTTCTGAATGACTGGATTCTGATATTATTCACAACACACAATGACCTTAAGCCGTAGCTTCTCAAATGTCCTGTTTTCACATCGAGTCAATACCCACTGACTAGTTAAGTTGTCTTTTCCTCTGTACGTTGTCTCTGCATTTGAACTGTGCGTTCCTGACGCTTGTTTTTTGGCTGTGTGGTTACCAGGTGAAGAAAGCTTTCTTTGCTTTAGTGTCTAATGGCGTGAGAGCTGCTCCTCTCTGGGATAGCAAGAAGCAATGTTTTGTCGGTAAGTTCATTTAAGTGACGTTTCTAAAGCATCTGTAGTGTGTTTGTGCTATTATTGTACTATCATTTTTTATTATAGGAATGCTGACCATCACAGACTTCATCAATATACTTCACCGCTATTACAAATCACCTCTGGTAAAAATCTGACCTCACTCTCAAATGTCAAAGCAATCGGTTCCCAAGTTCAACTCATAATGAGGGGTGTTAATGTGTTATGTCTCTGTTTTAGGTTCAGATATATGAGTTAGAAGAACACAAGATCGAGACATGGAGAGGTAGAAATAAGTGTGTGTTTATTATGTAGTATTTCGGGGTTGGATAAACTGATATGGGCCTGTTTTTGTTCGTTTCATAGAGGTTTATCTGCAAGATTCCTTCAAGCCTCTTGTGAGCATATCACCCAACGCCAGGTGGGGTTCTGAGGTTTCTTCCTCATCTAATATCCTAAGGTTATGAAACATTAGCCATTTTGCCAGTTATTGCCGTAGAACCGTTGATGGATGTTTTCTCTGTTTTTTTTAGTCTGTACGATGCAGTTTCATCTCTACTGAAGAATAAGATCCATAGATTACCTGTGATTGATCCTCTGACAGGAAACACGCTTTACATCTTAACACACAAGAGGATCCTCAAATTCCTGAAGCTCTTCGTAAGTTTCTTTAAGTTTCCTAAAGACATTCAATTTAATACTTAACCCAAATATGGAACAAATATTCTACCTCATTTCTTTTGTCCTCTGTATATAAAAATTGAGTGAATGTGTTGTTTGGTGGAATCAGTAAAACAGCAGAATGATATGACTTGCTTAATAAAGCATCCAAAAGAGAATGTGTTTTTGTTTTGTAAAGCGTGTGTAATGTGATGTTTTTATCTCTGCCAGATATGCGAGATCCCCAAAACTGCCTTCCTCTCTCAAACATTGGAGGAGTTGAACATCGGTACTTTTCACAACATCGCAGTGGTGAATTCCAACACACCGCTGTACGCCGCGCTGGGAATTTTTGTGGATCAGCGGGTGTCTGCTCTCCCAGTGGTAGATGAGAATGGTCAGTGGAAAACATGAGGGATCAACAGTTCGATTTTCAGAAGACACATTATTTGTAACCATGCAGAATATTTATATTTATACTTATATACTGTACATTTACACAGAGCCAACTCTTGAATACTTAAATACTGTTCTTACATCAATACTTAATATTATAGCTCTATGTAAAATGCATCTTTATAAAACACTTGATCTATGAATTCACTGTTTTTATTGTGATTTGGGCCAACAGGACGAGTGGTTGACATTTATTCCAAATTTGACGTTATAGTAAGTTGTGTTTATTTATTTACTTCTAACCAGAATGGTTGACATTGAGCCATGATGGTGACCTATTGAACGAGTGTGTGTTGTTTGTTGTGTGTTAATGCTGTTTGTGTGTGTGTGCGTGCGTGCCATCTGTAGCCCCTGGTAATGTTGTATTGATTATCAAGTCTGCATGGAGTCAACTTCTGTGTTAGCTAGTGGAATTAATCCTGCTCTAACAGCTGAACAATAATTCTGATTTTTAATGTTTAAATGAACAACTTGCTTAAAAAGGCTGAATGCTTTTTCATAGAAAGACCTGTGTGTGTCTGTATATGTCCATGTATCAAAATCTTTGGTTTTACCACACAGAATCTGGCAGCTGAGAAGACGTATAATAATCTGGACATCACTGTGACTAAAGCTCTACAGCATCGCTCGCAGTATTTTGAGGGCGTGCTCACCTGCCAAGCCAGTGAGACGTTAGAAGCCATTATCAATCGACTAGTAGAGGCTGAGGTGAGGAACACACACTCTCTGAATGCTTGCAGCCAAAAACATGTCTGCAACAAACAGAGACACGTGGCAGAATGGTTCAGTTGTACACACTAAACATTGTTCTGTCTGAATAGTTGCCTGAAAAAGAAACTACCTGTTGAGATAAGTTAATGTGCACTATAGCGCCCTCTATGGTTAAGATGAGAATTGTTTGTTTTCTAATCAGGTTCACAGGTTGGTGATAGTGGATGAACAGGAAGTTGTGAAAGGCATCGTTTCTCTCTCAGATATCTTGCAGGCTTTGGTGCTCACCAATGGAGATGATGGTAAGACTGTTATAAGTTTGTGAAGTTTGATAACTTATGTTTATACCTCTTGCATTTATCTAATTAAAAATATAAGCATGTTTTATCATCAAAATAAATGTGATTTGTTTTATTGTTAATGCTAATACTTCAAATGTATTTAAAGGCTTCAAGTATATGTACACCTATGTAAACATTGTATTTGAAGGGCTTCCAATATATGTACGCGTATGCAAATGTTGTATTTATAAAATAATTTTGAGTAGATTACCCAAGAAATGCTAATTTGTTATCATTTTATGTTTGGTTTTATTTCCAGGCACGGCTTGATTGAAGTGCAGATCAGTAAAGCAGGGCGTCTCTTTCCTTCTCTGTATCAGGAAAGTTTAAAGAGAATGTATAATTTACACTTACCCCAATAACAGGAGTATATAAGGCACAACTGTAGTTATTAAGTATACAGCCAGTAAAGAAAGACTCATTTGTGACCCTGGACAACAAAACCGGTCTTATGTGTACATTTTTCAAAATTGAGATTTATACATCACCTAAATAAGTAAGCTTTCCATTGATATATGGTTTGCTAGGATAGGACAATATTTAAACGAAGATACAACTATTTAAAACTCTGGAATCTGAGGGTGCAAAAAAATCAAAATATTGAGAAAATCGCCTTTTAAATTGTCCAAATGAAGTCCTTAGCATAACATATTACTCACAAACATAAAAAAAATATATATTTATGGTAGGAAATTTACAAAATATCTTCATGGAACATGATCTTTACTTGATATCCTAATGATTTTTGGCATAAAATAAAAATTAATTGGCCCATACAATGTTAAATTGTATAGTATAATTGTATATAAATAGTCCCATGCTACTTAAGACTGGTTTTGCAGGGTCACATTTGGAAACAAACACCCTTTACTATGAAGAAACTCCGTCTCATGTCATTGGAAATTATAAAATTCTTGTTCGATATAAAAAACATCACAGAAACCACGATCTTTTACCTATTATAGAAAATGTATGTAAAATAAGATGAGGTAAGAACTGCCCTCATAACAACACAAGCAAAGAGCAGAAAACCACAACAAAAATTGTGTGCCGAAAAAATTTGACATGTAAGGTTTGACAGAGTTATAGAAGAATTTAGGTGTAAATTGAAAGTGAGAGACGTGAACATTCCAGTGTCTAGCTAATGTTTGCATCTCAGTGGGCATTTGAGAAGCATTTACAAAAGTTACAAATGTGTTGACTGATATTTGTAAGAGGCGAGTCCTCTGCAGCACACCATGAAATGACTGAAAATGACTGTTTCTAAAGTACCACACAAACATTCCCTCCTTCAGTATTCAGAAGAAAGAATCATTCTTAGCAGAGCCAGTTTTCTGTAGTTCAACACTAAGAGCCATTTAAAACATCATTACAATGTGAAGCTTGAATAGCAGAAATAACAAGAGCGCTTTGATAAAACATTTTGAGATTGGGAATAGTGTCATGGTAATTTTGTAATAGAACGACAACACCATATTATAATTTGTTTTGTTTTGTGTGTGTGTATGTTATCATATAGAAATGTAGTTCTTTATTTTTCATTTTCGTTTCTTGTTTGAGGCCGGTAAGACATCCGTTAGCAGCCCTCATGTTTCAGGCCTGATGGTGTGTCTATATTAAAATAATGCTACTGATTTAAATTCACTTTGGTTGCTTCATGATTCACAGCCGGTAAACATTGCATTTATAAATGTGGGGTGAGATTTGAAATGTTTTTTTATGCATATAAAGTATCAATAAAGGCACATTCAGCATGATTGTTCATCATGGGAACAGAGCTGTGTTATAAACTTCCTGCCAGTTGTATGAGGAAAACGTTATTTTGTTCGTGTAACAACATCCTTCTAAGAAATATTGTTGATATTGTTTGACAAAATGTACAGTGGGGTCCAAACGTTAGAAACCCCTAGTGAACATTTTTCTATTTTGCATTCTTTTCTGATATAAATTTGTTTTCAACACAGATGTTTTCCAAATAAATTGATACATTTTTAAGTTTATAAATTGAGTAATCCCTGCATGTTTAGTGATTTATATATTCACTTTGTGCTTTAATTGAAGCAACAAAATCTGACATTTTGTACAAGACAAAGGTAAATAGGTAAAAATCAATGAAATAACCTTCATCGAATTTCTGACATTTACTTTCAGGTTTAGATGGAAAATCTCAGTTGTAATTTAATTTGGTTTTCAAATGGATTATTGAAGTTGTTCCATCCCATTAAATGACCAACACGAGGACTATAGAAGCTGTCCATCGGCATGTTGTTCTTGCGCGTGGATCTGATTTTCTCATCACCTTTGTATTGTAGTTCGACTTCCTACCGAAAAAGAGTTTCTTCTATCACGTTTATATATTTTGCTCTGTAATTATTTTTATGAATTCATAATATAGAATGTAAATATGCCTAAACTGTTTTCTATCATGTCAAAGATGTTTTATTCAGAGCACAAGAAAAATAAAATGTATTCTGTTTGTCACATGTGTTGCTTCATAGATGTTTCATTGGACAATTCAATTAATGGATTGACATTTTCTGCATATCTTGTGGATGACAAACAACATTAAAATTGCATGTCAGGGGCATAATGGCCAACTGTTCAGGGTGTTATATAGACGTTCAAAGAGGTCAAAGCAACACCTTCAACATGTTCAAAAGTCTTGTAGCCTAGTATGTTATATTATACCTATTTGTTTTATAAATACAGATCTACACTGTTTTAAAATGTGCCATTGATACACTGTTTGTCACGTATTGAATTTAGCTATTGCACTTCTGAATGTTGAGGCCCGTTGGCCGTTGCCTGTCTGTTGACGGCAGCATTTGGTAAAAGATTGTTGGAGTCCATAGACAAATTGTCAATTCTGGCAACTGACAAATGGGCTGCGGACCATTTTTACAAATGTGGGCCGGGTCATATTTTTAAAGATATGTACTGTATCGTTTTTACAGGGTCGGCCCACTGTTGGGATATAAATAAATAATAACAATTTTCTTGTTAAAATAATTTTCTTTTGCTCATTTGTTACCAGCTGTTGTGATTCTGTTGTATTATGATGGCTAAAAGTCGATATTTGTTTGCAGGAGTCAGCCAGGCCGACAGACGTGTTAATATGCACTTTTTTACTCTCACCTCCACAAGGGGGCAGTATTGTACCATCTAACAACATCCTCCTTTCTGAGATTAAAGGCAGGGTGTCCAATTTCTCTTAACCATTGTTGATGGTCAAATCACCAAAACAGACACACCCCTACCCCCAACTTTCGCTTTCGTCAGCGCTCGGCTCAACTAATGTCCGTCCTGTGCACTGTGCACCTTACTGCTGATTGGCTACAAGGTTGTTTTGGTACTCAGGCCGACTTTGTCTAAACAAGCGTAATTCGGAAATTGGACACCCCGCCTTTAACACTTTACTTCACATCAAATAACTATGTGTGGGAGTATGTAAATATACAATATTTGTACAGTTTTTACTGATACTACAAAATCTCCAATATGTTTAAACTATTAACCATTACATATAACATTGTAACAAATGTATCGCAGATCAAGTTCAATACACATTACTTATGTACAAATAAGAACATGTAACCTTCTTTCACTATCTAAGAAGTGTAGGGTAGACTGCCGATTCCTTCTACTGCGTGTGGGGGTTTAATCTGCCCCGTAGCAAATCACTCAGTTTTTCCAAAAGCACCTGCTGACTAAGAACAAAGTCCTTCAGGTACTTTACTTTGGGGGTCTCCTTACCCTAGAAGGGTATCTTTTCTCCAGTATGTTGGTGAGGACTTGAGAATTGTCTGCATTCAAGCTTCGGTGTCAGTGATCCACACCGGCTCCCCTGGATGGAAATGAGGTGAGTCATGTGTTCTATGTCTTTTATTGAACAGTTTACCTTGTTTGACTCTCTTAATCTTTTCTTTTGCTTTCAGACGGTCCATGTCCATCCAGCCAGGGTTCAACATTGGCTGAATGACTGGGATTGTTGTGCGAAGCTTGCGCCCCATTAGCAGTTCTGCAGGACTATATCCATTAGCCAATGGTGTTGCCCAATAAGCCATAAAGGCAAGGTGTGGATCTGCTGCTTTTGCCAGGAAATCCTTCACTTCACTGCCCTTTCTGCTTCGCTGTTGGCTTGTGCAAATCTGAGACTGGATGTTGTGTGAACAAAGCCCAATCTTTAACAAATTTGTTGAAGAACTCAGCACTGAACTGTGGGCCATTATATTACATCACACCTGCAGGAATTCCAGCCCTCTAGACAGAACTTCGACAGCGCAGCTCACCTGGTGCGTTTAGTAATTTTATACACACACTCACACACAAACGCATGCATGCGCGCGCATGCATGTACACACAATCACGCACGCACACACACACACACACACTCACACACAATACTAATCCACTCTAGCCCTAACAAAAACATTCATTATAATTTCTTACCTATGTAACTACAATTTGAAGGACAGTGTCACCAATCACAGGTAAGGTACTATAACAATAACAACATCATGGACTTTAAGCAGCTCTTTGACTAACAAAAAGCTCACAAAATATAAAGTCCTGCATTATGTATTTAATTATTATTTTCTTAATTATTTTTACATTAGTTATACATCGAAATATGGTATTAGCATCTGATACAATCCAGCTATACCTCACAGTAATTATTATTACTCAGTAAATGGGTTATTTAGGTATAGGTAGACACAGCAACAAAACATGTGAAGTGTGATCTCAGAATACTCACTGGATCATATTCATAAAGAATTCAAAAAGTTTTCGGGGTGTTTTATGAATATGCATGTTTTTAAGAGCAGGGTTAAAAAGAGGCACTGTGTATAACAATATCTATTTCCTGTTGACAGATTCTGCAATGTGAAAAATAAAACTAAACCCCTAAGTGATGGCCTAGTGTGGAATAAGGTCACAGAAAAGGCTTTTTTCAATAGGCCTGTACACCTTTAAAAAGAAGGTGCCATTTTTGACTGAATGGTTTGCACATCAAATTGACAGGAGGGCTCTTCTATTTGTAATCCTTCCTGATTCCTGGAAGCTACAATTTTATAATTTTGCTTATTGGATAAAGTGATGTAAATCTTTGTGTAGTAAATGCTGAGCAAATAGCCAGGATGCTTTTTGACAAGATACACAAATGTGATACAAAGAAATAAATGAAAAATCGATTTTTAACTTAAAATACTTTGTTTGTAGTAAAACTTATTCATATTTTTATTAACAGGGAGGTAGGCACACTTGAAATGATGGTGAGATCTGAAGCGACAGCGGAGACAGATAGCAGATCGTTTTTCTGGAACGGGTCTGGAGTGGAGGCAGGGTGTTCAAGTTTGTTTGTTAGAGGGCTGTGTTTCACATTAAATGAATTATAAACGTTTTTATCAATAAGTCTTCATTTGTTTTTGTAGTTCTTGTTTAATGTTCATATACCGTGAGATCTTTTTTGTATACTAATTTAAATCTATGAAGCTTTCAGCACGGTTTTGGCTGCCTCTTGTTTTGCTTTTGAATACGAGTCTCGTTCTTACTCCTGTTATAAATGCAAAGGCTCGAAGACATTCATGTATTTTGTAAAAATGATTGATGTGCGTTAGTAAAGAATGTGAGCCTCTTTCCATGCTGCGTTTTCCCTGTGTGAACTCCCTGTTTGCGCGCGCCCGCATTAGCCTGGCAGTTTAATTGATCAATGCTCGTGCCCGATGTGAGGTCAAATAAAGAAAATATATCTAAACATTTTTGATGGATCTTTAGATACAATGCAAATGAATTATACCAATGTTGGGTATGTTACCTCAAAAATGTAATAATTTACTAATTACATCACGCACACAAAGTACCATACTTTATAAAAAACGCATTAACTGTGTCCACATTGACAATATAAATAATTATTAAAAGACACTAAACACTGACAACACACTTCAATAAAACTTTATTTTTTAGTTTAGTTGTGCTGAATGTGCCATCTTGCGTACACATTCGCGTCACGGGAACCCTTTAATTGATGCGCTTGATCGGTTTCCATGGTAACAAGCTAAGTTTTGTTTAGCGTTGCTAATCGCTGTTCCTGAGAGCACATTTCTACATCTTCGTTTGTTGTCAAATTTTTTACTTTTGAAGTTCATATTTGTGTTGATTATATATATTATATTTGTGGTTAATTACTTGCTGGACTTTTCTGGTAATTTCTTCTGCATTTCTGCATTGTATTGCATGAATTGATCTGTTGTTATTGTTGCAGGGGCATCAGAACGCAGCCGAGTCAACATGCCGTGTGTTCATTATAAGTTTTTCAGTAAACTTACACACGACACGGTGATCTTTGATGGCCTTCACATCACTCTCGGAGATTTGAAACGCCAAATCATGAGACGAGAGAAACTGAAGCGCTGCGATCTGAGCATCACAAACGACCAAACCAACGAAGGTAAGTTCTGCTATTTTACACGTAAACATTGACTTATTTGATCTCTTTAAACCGGCACGTTGATTTTTGTGAAGTATTAAATGTGATTATGAAAATAAGAGTCACGGCGGTCACTGGCTTAATGTTTGTATTACTATTTGAATGTTTTAAAAGGACATTAAGAAAAACAAGCAAAAAAATAAGACACACATGTTAAACAAGCCTTTGCAAATTTTATTAATTAAAATAACGTTGCTGAATGATTTTTTTGCCAAGTCAAATGGCTTGACCTCAGTCTGTTTACTGTTGCTTGGCGACGGCGCAGCTCACCTGGTGCGTTTAGCACACTCACTAGTATGTGATGTTTTAACGAACTAGTGTTGTGAGTAGTGTTAACGTGTTGTATTGACATGTACTGTGGTTGGTATACAATCCCTTGGTATTACTTTGGTTGGTGTGGACAGACTGTAAACAAGTGTGTGTTTACCACAGAATACACTGATGATGCGGGCATCATCCCCAGTTACACCATGGTGACCGTCAGACGAATCCCTGGAACTGGGGTAAAATCCACATATGACAGACATGCCAAGTAAGTCACGTGATGATGTTACGAATATGAATCTTTTAGTGATTCCAATCAGTCATTGAGTCTTTGTTGTTTTGTTTTGCAGTAAGTGGTCTGAACCATCAAGTGGATCTTCAAAAGCAGTATGTAAACAAAAGTGTTGACTCGGTTGTTTACATTGTACTGTATGATCTCTTTAATCTGGTCAGAGTTGACCGTGAAGAAGCCTGGAACAATAGGCCCACATGCAATTTTAGTAAGTTAAAACTCTTTTTTTAAGTAAAACATCACATCACCTTATAAGTTTCACATACATTTTCTGTAATGAACTTATTTCAATATAAAATTTGTACCTTGCTGTGGTTTAGCTATTTTGCTTTAAAATACCAGTTGGTGGGTTTCTGTTTGCGTTGTTTTAAGTGTGTTTAGTTTGTCTCTCTGGGTGTGATGGGGTTATGCCTGGTAATAGTAAATCTCTTTGTTCTTCTTTCAGCAGCACGTGAACAGGTCATCGTTGTCACTGGAGCAGCTTTTCAAGGTACTGAAATCCACTGAACAACATGAAAACTATGTAAACTGTATAGGCGTATAAAGCGTTTCTTTGTAAATGAACAGACTGAGAATCTGGCTGAGGCCAACGCATCAGAGGAGGACAAAATCAAAGCTGTCATGTTCCAGTCCAGCCGCTGTTACTATTCTACGAAGTGAGTATAATAACATTCACATCATGAGCAGAATTTTCAAGTGCACTCTATCATGACTCTCATCGCTTACCAGTGAAGCGCTCAAGCTGGTTGGAGGCCTTCCACCAAACTATGTGTGCCGTATCTGTGGCATCCCTGGGCATCACATCAGAAACTGCCCAAAGTCACGGGTAACACATAACTAAACTGTGGACAGCATTTGTGCACGTGTTATGTCATGAATGTAAATGCAATCTGTTGCTTGTGCCGTCACAGGATTCAACTTTTGTTGGGGGTAAGCGCATTCGGAGAAGCGCAGGAATTCCTGTCAGCTTCCTAATGGAGGTGGATGACCCCAACATGAAGGGAGTGATGCTGAGCAGCAGCGGAAAGCATGTCATTCCCATTATTAATGCGTGAGTTTACAACTGTCATCTGTGAAGAGACCTCACCACGAACACACGTTTGCATTTGGTTGATAATTGTGTGCGTGTTCTGTTTAGTGAGGATTACGCATCTCAGAAGAAAGACCGTCCACCTTTCTTACCCCAGAACGAGTCCTCGTCATCGACCTCTTCTGAACCTCGGAGCTCTCGCACCAATTTACCATCTGGAAAGAGGCGACGGGACTTGAGCGAGAATGATGATGAAGACAATGGCTCCACACCTCTCCGCAAGAAAACCAAGTGAAAAACATCCAGAGCGCTTCATCATCATTTTGTATATATTATGTAAATATTAGGCCTATGTATATAATTAGATAGCATGGACTTAATAAAGAGTTATATAGTTTGTTAATATAGTTAATAAAGTTTGAAGAGTGTTTATGGAACCTTTGACAGCATCCTTGCGTTTATACACACACACGCACGCACGCACGCACGCACGCGCACACACACACGCATGCACGCACACATACAATACTACTCCACTCAAGTCCAAACAAAAACATTCATTTTTATTTCTTACCTATGTAACTACAATTTGAAGGACAGTGTATGAATATGCATGTTTTTAAAAGCAAGGTTCAAAAGAGGCACTGTGTCTCACAATATCCATTTCCTGTTTTTAAAAAGGTTTTTCACAATGTCATAGAAAATACATTTTTGACTGAACTGTTCCATAAAAAACTTGATTATAAAATAGAACCCAAAAATGGCATCGATGTGAAGAACTTTTATAGCACCTTTTGAAGCCTGTGTGTTGTTTCTTATTCACTGAAGAGAGACATTTTTATTTTATAACAAACAAGTTACAAGTCACCAATTCCAAAACGACTTCAGTAAAAGTCTTAAGAGTATCTGATTTTAACAGTATTTGAGTATTTTACTCATACTGAATGTAGGCACAAAGAAGCACTCGTCCTCAACACTTAAGAGACATGTCTGTGAAAAACAAGAAACAGTTGATACGTGAGGTGAGCAATCACATTTATTTTCTTAAATCATAATAAGACTGAACACCTCAAAATTGCAACAAATCATGGCCGACACCATAACCTACTTTACGTCTATTACAATCACCCAAGTCTCATTTAAGCTCAAGTGCTCATAAGTAAACCAAACTCCTTCAAAAAGGTCTCTTCAATATAACAGATAAATAAAATAATGTTAAGTAAAATCAAAAAGTCAAAGCCTTTTTGCACTGGACATGCTGGTTTTGGCCTCATCGCCAGCTGCAGTCATGACCTCATTTTACATATAAACCGCCAGCGATTGACAACTACCTGATACTGCACTCGTATTCACATAAAGAAGACATGTTGACAAGTTTTAGTAAGTTAGGGCAAAATCCACAAGATTATAGTACCTGCAATGCCCTGTAAATGGCAATATTAATTCTTCTGTAGCAAAAATAAACTGCTGCAAAAAAGATAGGTGCCATGCAAAATGTAATGTTTAATTGCATTAGTCATTACAAATATAGTGGAGTATACTTGTTCAAAAATGTAGTCAAGTAGAGAGTAAAAGTTGCTAATATCTTTAATACTCAGTACAACTACAAAGTAGCCAAAAACATACTTAAGTACAGTAACTAATTACATTTACTCCAATACTTTACACCACTGCAAGTAACATATGGTGTAAATGAGTTCCTCACTTCATAGACCCCATCAACTGACAACCGCAATCCGATTCACCCCTAGTTTGAGGTCATAAATCATACTTAACACATTCTAAAATGCCGCAAAAAATGAGCACACAACACAACCTCAATGTAGGAAAATCTGTATTTATTACCATTTATTACCCATGTACATGATTGGAAATTCCTGAAAAATCCCTGTTCAGATTTGGGAAATACACTCAGATTATAGGTAGGTTGTGCGGTCAAAGGTCACAGAGGCTAAAGGAAACTTTTCCTTATAATCATACAATGCTTTAATTAAATGGACATTATGTCACAATATAAACTCGGTCTTGTATGTCCCGATTGGGTTTATATTGAGTTATGACTGTCCATTATCCTGTACATGTACACACTTTGAATTAAACAACTAACTAAAAGCAAAAATTAAATGAGATTTTCCAAACTATATCGACAGGCATTTCACAATTAGCAGCGTGCTAGTGTGATCTCAGTAGTGTACTGACTCAAAATCAATCCAGTGTTATATCACAAATTTTGTTTTGTTCTTTTAAATCCAAATATCAAACAACAACAAATGAAAATACATTTTTGGTTTTCTCTGGAATAAATACATTTTCGTATGGTGGCTTTTAATTGTTGCAAATGGACGAAGCAAGTTTAGCAAGTTACCTAGCACTTACTATTGAGATTGTCAAACACTCCCAACATCAGACAAACACTCTAAACATCAGTCCTGGAACATTCTGGAGAGGCCGGGAGATCCACTAATTACAAAAATAAAAATACACACAAAAACCCCGTACAGCTGCTTTAAGAGCATTTCTACTGTTAAAAGCGCTATACAAATAAACCTGAATTAATTCACATTACAAAAATGGACGAAACACAAAACTAAACAGCTAATAAACGCAGCCGGCTACAACCACAAAACAGTCTAAAGAGTAAAAAGAAAACATGATTGTTCAAAAAAATCATACACTATAAATATTATATTTACATCTTGCATATCCCGTACAGGAGTGGAGTACAGAAGAGCAGTAGTATTAAGGGAGAGTACTTGTCAGGGTCAGCTGTCATAAATACAGTGTATCAGGTGTAAAGACGAGCCCAGTTTACACCAAACCTTTCAAGTCATTCTTGCCAGTGTGTAAAGAATGAAACATTTCCTCTTGAATCATGACATGCTTCTCAAGAAACAGATCATCACAAAAAAATTAAATAATATATTCATACAACAGAATTGATGAAACAGTGGGGATGTCAATGTTAAAAAAGCAGTAATAAAAGCAGTCCATACACATCCTGCTCGGTCTATATAAATAAGTAGGACAGCTTTACACCAGGAACAGACTGAACTCCAAGTCACAACTGCTGACTACAAATCTTCCGCTCACACATAAATCATTCATAAATCTCATTCATGATTTAAAGTCTGATGCTAAACGTCAATGATTATTGTGCATCTAAACGGATACTAATGCACTTCAAAATGCAGTTTAATTTGAGAGCTGCAGCAGAGGATGAGATTTCCAGCTACTTCATTTTCAGTCCGTTCATCATTTATCCTACGGTTTTATGGCCTTGCTTTTTTGTCGTCGTTTCCACTGATAAAAAGTATTTAAGAGTTCAAGAGTTTAAGCACTTTCGTCTAAGCCACACAAACAAATCCTAAACCTTGAATAAAATGTGTGAAACCAGTGTTAAGTCATATTTAGTGAAATTTATAGGGATAGCTCACCCACAAAAGAAAATTCTGGCATCATTACTCACTCTCTTGTCATTTCAAACCTGTATGAGAAAGTTGGCAACCGAACAGCGTTGGCACCCATTCACTTCTATTGTATTGAGACAAAACCAATGCAAGTGAATGGGTGCCGGTTAACAACATTCTTCAAAATATCTTCTTTTGTGTTCTGCGGAAGCAAGAAAGTCATACTGGTTTGAAAGACAAGAGGGTGAAGAAATGATGACAGAATTTACATTTTTGGGAGAACTATCCCTTTAATGCTACCATGAGAAGCCACACTCTCCACACGATTAGCTTAAAAAACAGACTGGGTCAAACAAAAGAAGTTTTGCTGTACTGTACTGTACTGTACACGACACGACACAAAACAAATAATTTTCAAACCCGCGACCCGTACATTTCCACACATCAGTTTCCCGCATTCCTATCGCATACCTGACTGCCGAACGTCCAGAATATAAGAAACATTTCCGAAAGAACCCAACACTTTAATTGAGCTTAGTAAAAGAATTCAGAAATTAAAAAAGGGTAAGCTATTTACATTTCCATACGTTTAAAAATAGACTATATACAGTAGCTTTGCTGTGGAGTGGAGGAAAATTTGAATGGCAATAAAAAAATAAGGACGATATGATGGCTCTAAAATCTAAAATAAATAGATCTCTCCGTACCGATCAGTAGAACAGTGTGCCAGTGAGCGAATCCAAAATTAAGATGGCTATAATCCACTTCATACTCGCAAAACCTCCATAATAAAGTGCAAACAAGGTTGTTTTGCTAACGTGGTTATAAAAAAGGAAATAAATGATCAATAAATGATTTTTCGTCCAGTATCTCTACCAGTCCATTCTTATCAGCTCATCTTGCACCAATTCACACCGTTTACCGGTTTAACCAACCCCTTATGTCCTGGAGTGTGTGTATGTGTTCATAAATGTTACACAGCTACATAGCATCTTAACCGAGGTAGACCTTTGACAGATCAAAGACTGACAGCAACAAGCCCACATCAAATGTTCACAGCAACCAAGTTAAAAGGGTCAAATGTGAGTCTTTGGGGCAAATGATTAGAAAAGAAAACCCACCAAGAACCATTTCATTATAAAGAGAGATTACAGGTGTTACCCGGGGCCAGCAGTATATTTGAGTAGTCTAAATTCGCGAAGATAAAGATTGCTATATGAAGAGCAGATGGCGACAGTCGTTTAAAGCAGGTAGAAAGAAAGTGGAAGAGCTTTTTGGGTACCGTGGGATTCAGTAGTTTTGGCGTTGGGGGTGAGGTAGGCCCCGTCACAATCTAGCGGACGGAAATACTTTGCTTTAAAACTGGCAGGATAGTTTCGAGTGGTAGCTTTTCTGTACACATTCTTTTTCCTAAGAACAACAGTCTCTCACACTTCGTTTCAGATTTTGATGTCTTCGTCCACGCTGAGCTGCGACAGGGTTTTCTTGATGCGGAGAGCTGTGAGTCGGGCGGCACCGTTGGCATACCAACACTCGCGCATGATCTTTCCCATCACGCGTAACGCCTGCAGGAGAATGAGAGACAGAATTTAGAGCACGTGTGTGTTAAAACCATAAGGGTCATTCCGTGTCAACTCAACCAGAGGGCCACGGCTCCAATTTTTCTCCAACATTTCTAGTTTCATCATGATTTGTTCTTCAGACATTCCTCTTTTAAAGAAGAGTTGTCACCATTGGCATAAATTGCATCAAGGATTGCTAAAATGAACAGATATACTAACAGATAAAGCGATCTCTGTGTAAAAATAAAGTTATGATGCTGGGACATTTCCCATGTCATTTTTTACCCCCTCTAACATGGCTCTAAATTTCAGGTGAAAATTGACCTTTTTCCCTCCCTTTACAAATGAATGGAGTACCTATTTACTATTCATCGGTGGCATTTCATAATTTTTTTAACATCACTCCAAATGTTGGTCTTTTTTTAGAAAAAAAAGAATCCAAAAATATTCCAAATTTGGTTGATTTGACACGGAATGACCCGCAAATTATTCACCCATCAGCAAAGCTATTTACTGTAGTTACTGCAAGTTTTTCTTTAACTACAACATGATTTTAAGATGGCCAACACAAAGTGACTCCAAATTTTCCATGCTGTTACCCTATCTAAATATTTATTTAAATATTGTATATTTGTACACTCTCACTTTCAGATTTAAAACTTTCACCCCAGTCCAATAGACCATTTATATACTATGGAACCATATCAAGACTTGAGGAAAAACTAAAATGAAATATATGAAGTTCTAAAGGAGCAGAGGGTTAATAGCTCTCACCTCATAACTCTGCCACCAATTCGGGATGTTGGGTCTTAACCTCTGGTCACACACCACTTTCCTCATTTCTTCTATGGAGGGGTCAGAGGGCACCAGATCATAGTAGGGCAGCTGGTATTCTTCATGAATACCTGACGCACACCACAAAAAAAAGGTTATTATTCAGAAAAAACGAATTATTCTTAATATTTGAAATCCTTCTGCTGTGATTGTTTGACCCGAGTACCTCCGGCATTGCAACGGCGAGCGATCTCCCAGTACACCAGACCCAGAGCGTAGATATCAGCGCATTTAAATGAGTCAAAGTGACGTATGTTAATGGTCTCCTCTAGAACCTCAGGTGCCATATACCTGATGCACACAAACAACACAACAAATGATTTTGAGTGTAAATAAACGTACTGAAAAAAATGATGTCATGCGGGGAGGTTTTCTGTCTGTTTGAATAAAGCGGCTGTACCTCTTCGTGCCAACGCGCTGGTTGGGTGCGATATCGATGGTGTCCGTGACGGACTCGTGCCGAACTGCCAGGCCGAGATCAGCAATAGCACACGTGCCATTTTTCTTCACCAGAATGTTCTTGGACTTGAGATCCCGGTGAGCGATGCCGGGCTTACCTGTAGACAAACATCACTTAGCTGGCAAAATAATGCTACCTTATAAGAAGCCTCGTTTTTAATTTTAGAAGAAACAGCAGTATCCTATTGCTATGTCTAATATGTAATAAAAGCGCACACACACTCACCCTGAGTGCCCAGGATCTCCATGTGCAGATGTGCCAGTCCGCTGGCAGCCGACAGAGCCAGTTTGATCATGCCCTCAATGGTGACCGAGTACCGGTTCAGATAGTCAAACAGAGAGCCGTTCTCATGATAGTCTGATACCAACCACAGCTGAGTCCACGTGCCATTATCTGTAAGACACACAAACACATGTTTTTCAATAAGAAAGAATGTGTAAACTCTAAACATGAGCTTAAAGATCAGTTTATAGTCATGCGTACACAGCAGAGACGCGTTCCCTACGCCGTAGCCTGACGCGTACCTCTACAAAAATGTAACAGCGCGTCAATGCGACGCGGAACACAAGCACTGTGATAACCCCCTCCCGTGAGGTAAAAAAACCTCAGAGATAGCGTCGAATTTACTAATACGCATTTCCGAATTAATTGTCTAAATAAATTGCGTGTTTTTCTGTATTTAACAACTCAAGTTGCAAAAGTGACTGTTTACTTGCCGTTATCACTGCTAAATGCTTCTCAGACAGCGTACGCTACGAACCGCTTCTTCTTCAGCTCTTGTCTTGGTTATACAAGCAACACGCCTGTGGACACTGACCCCTAGTGGCCATTGCCTGTCAACGCGGACAACAATGTACAAGTATTTTGGTGTAGAGCAGTGGTCACCAACCCTGCTCCTGGAGATCGACCGTCCTGAAGATTTCAGCTCTAACCCCAATCAAACACACCTGAATTATCTAATCAAGGTGTTCAGGTTTGCTTGATAATTACAGACAGGTGTGCTGAAGCGGGGTTGGAGCTGCAGTCTGCAGGACGGTCGATCTCCAGGAACAGGGTTGGTGACCACTGGTGTAGAGGCTACGGCATAGGTCCTTAAGTGTGTTGTTTACCTTTGTTATCAGCAGCGATGAACCCCAGAATATTCTCGTGACGGAGCATAATGGTCTGGTAGATTTCGGCTTCACGAAACCAAGAGCGTTCCTCGCGAGAGGAGAAGATCTTCACAGCGACGTCGCCTCCTCTCCACCTTCCCCTCCACACCTCTCCGAAACGTCCCTTACCAATGATCTCCTGCAGTACTATGGTACGAGCCACGGTTCTCTGGACAAACAGTGGCAGACCTGCACAAAGACATAAAAGAGGTTATAACTCACTGAAAAGAGTTTATGACAAGGCAGAAACAAGAAAAGGTGATACTAACCCGAGCCAGACCCTGAGGTGGAGAGATCATAGATGAGGTCTTGTAAGGTCTTGTCTTTGGCCAGAAACATGTGTTCAGTGCTGGGGTCCTCCACCTCCAGTCTCTGGCGGTGACCGTAGGCCCGCTGGTGGTGATGGAACAGAAAGAGACCCAGCAGAACCAGCACGCACACCACAAAGACCGGACCGGCCACCACCGCTGTAAGCTCAACCGGACCCCATTCCTGACCGGCACCCAATTGCTTTGTCACTAACAGAGGAACGTGATATGTTAGTCTCTCAAATTTTCTTTCAATCTTGTAGAAACTGTAAAGATGACCTTTTGGCTGATAATGGATGTGTTGTACTGTCGGATTATGTAATGATGCTCACCGGTCGGCAGTTTGAGATCGATGCTATTGCAGTAATCTGTATAGCAACAGTGTGTGTTCATCAGTCCCTCAGCGCTGAGACAGTAGAACGGCTGGCCGGGAGGAACCAGCTTCTCCTTCTGGATGCAGAGACGCACATTCTGCTCCTGTCCACCGATTACAGAGGTTGACGCCACACACGCCCCATTTGTCTTGCACTTATAACCATCCTTCTCACAGCTCGGTGTGGTGCAGTTACAAAACAACGCTGCGAAGAGAAACGGACATAAAAACGTTGACTTTTTGACAAATACAAGTGCTGGTCAATTAGTAGAGCACACGGGTCATGGGTTTGATCCCAAGAAGGAAAAATACTGATTAAGAAAATGTAGATTGGATGCACATTCATGTGGCAAATTTATTAAATGTAAAAGTGCATGGATGTGGAGACTGTTGTGCCCCTTTTGAACAACAGGGGGTGACAGATGTCAGTACAGTTTTTTTCAAAACATTAATCACGATTAACAGCATCCAGAATAAAGTTTGTGTTGACATAATATATGTCTGTGTACTGTGCATATTTATTTTGTATTTATAAACACATACACGTCTATATATTTAGGAAATATCTGAAATGATATATAACAATAATTTTAATATTTTTGTTAAATATATGCATGTATGTGTATGTGTTTATAAATAAGAAATGTATACACAAACATAGGCTATATTATGTAAACACAAACTTTTATTCTGGATGCTAATTTATTGCGATTAATTGTTTGACAGCCCTAATTTTCACACAAAAAAAGAAGGTGATGAAGTTTGCTTTTACATAGCTATTTTTCATTAAACTTCCCAAAAACAGTCCAATTCGGTGTTAAATGCCTCCATGGTTTCACTATGAGAAGCCAGACAGAGCTGATTCAATAAACCTGCTACCAAAGGACATTTAAATGGACATCAGATCAAACACACTTCTCTCACCTGCAGCACAGCCAGTCTGATCTCATTTGTGCTGGATTGTCATTGGCTGTGTGGTTAAATCTTTTTAGCTGTGGATCTCTCTAGAGAAGTGCAGAATCTAATATTATAAGTTGACTTTTAAACACAAAAAATATGTTACAAAACTGTAAAATACCAAACATTAAAAATCATCCCAGCAATCGTGTTATGTAACAGTCAATAGTGTCTAATGCAATTATTTGCTTGGACATAATAACATACAAAACTGTTGTGTTTATGGTCAAAATGTTCTCTGCACAGCTCTGCTTTCACAGCGCCGCATGCAAGCTACAGCGTGTTGTGCTGGTGGCGTGACTGAACACAGCTCCAGCGCATGCCAACGGGAATCGTTTCCAACCAAAACACTGAATCATTAAACAAATGACGCTAGTGACAGATTCGCATGAAGTGGATCTCGCTTTATGGCATAATTTGGTTAGCTCTTTCAATATTTGTGCTCTCTGCAACATGTAAACATAGTACAAAGGTTTTCTGCTTGATCTAAATGTCATATAAATGTAAATACACCACACACAGTGTATTATGTAACAAATTGTAAATTAGTTATCAGGATTTCCTGTTATTTAAGGTCATTAACACATGAACGCGTTTAATGAGCCTGTGTACTGTGGGAACGCCGTGGGGTGTGAACTGGGTGAAACTACAGGATCACAGATGCAATGACATGATCGATGATGTCATACTGAATGACAGCATGTGATATCACCATGCATGCAGGTACGGACTTCTATAGGTTTACCTGCAATATCTCAAAACAGAAGTTCATTCAGCCTGGACTAGTTCAATTGTAAGATCCAAAAACAGGATTTCATGGCTATATTCACAACCTCAAACTGACAATGACGTGTTTGTACTTGTACATTTACATGGGCAGAGTGTTAATACATTCCCAAACTGAAGTTAAAGTGCTAAACTCTTGAAGAGTTTCATTCCAAAATGAGATAAATCAGTTTTTAAAATTTATCAAAAGTAATGTTTTTTTATTGTGCATTCCAATTAATATCAATCAAACTGCAGTTGGTTTGTTTTGATTTAAGCCATAATAACTAAAAAAACAGCTAACTAACACAAAAACATGATAACTAGGGCTGCAACTAACAAGTATTTTGGTAATCGATTAGTTGGACGATTTTTATTTATTAATCGGTTAAAAAGTTTAATTAGATCTTCTGCTTATAATAACTAAATCAGAGATGGGAAAAGTATACACAACTGAACTCATTTGCCTTCTCCCAAAATGTTGTGGATGTCTCCGTAATTAACACACCAAGGCTGAGTTGATTCAGGTGTGTCATATTATCGATTAGTTGTTGCAGCCCTAATGATAACATAATAAAAAAGTTGTTATCTCATTTTGGATACAAAACTTAACTTGTAATGCTGACTCCCAATTTGATAACATTATCATTATCTCCAGGGCTCCAAACTGCGCCTAAAACGGTCTTTGCGACTAAAATGATTAATTTGCGAGTGATATTTTTTCAGAGATTGCCACTGGGCAACCATTAGGGATGGGCGATGTGACCCTAAAACTCTATCACGATAATTCCTGGTATTTGTTGCGATAACGATAAAAATGACGATATATCCTTAACGCCATCCACCGCTGTTTTTTGCGTCAAGTGATAGTAGCTGCATGTAGTCTAGACCCTCAGAAAAACAAATATTATCAAAAAGTAAAACTTACCCCAAATCAAACAGCTCCTAAAATATACCTACAGTATTTTTGTAAATATAAAGTATAATGGTGAGATTCGACTTCAAAAGGTTGTAGTAAAGAACTAAAGCTCAATAAACACATCATGTCATACCTAAAACTGTATATATTCTATTGTTGGGTGGAAACGATCGATCGCATCACGCTGTCAATCACTCTCTCTTGAACTGTGTCACAGCAACATACACTGAATCTGTCTATGACTCGCGCTACAGAAAGAGAACAGAAAAATGCGTATAAAAGAAATCTAATGAAATAATCCATGCTTTTATATGCACTCATATACTTATATGCGCTCATAAACATTTAAAATAACGTAATACAAACTCGCATTTTGTACTGTATGTAAACAGGCAGCTGTGTCGCAATGAAAGCACATGTGGGCGCGAGCTGTGCACGGGACGCTCCGTTCATCCTGTATATAACAAGCAAGAAATTGTATTAAACAATTTGCGCACGCGCGCATAACATCTAAAGAATGTTTAAATAAATACTTTTAGCCAAACTAAATGTTGTGGTGTAACGTTAACCTAGGTCATTTTACTTAGGTGAAATTACCACAGTTTTAAAGTAAGACAAGCAATCAGTTTGAATGGAATTTACGTTTGTTTTACACGGAGTGAACGACTTCAACATGAGTTTAGCATGTGTCAGAGTTTAGCATCACTGTTGGCATACATACCCCATGTAGACGGAGCAGCGAGAGATGAACTACAGTGCACCTTTTTGTCTGTACAGTACATGATGCGTGTGCATGCGCGTGCAGTCAGCGGATATGAGAGATGCGCGTCAGTCAGCAGAGACTCGCGGTACGGTGGACACACGTGTGTATAAACGAGCCGTGAAAGACAGGCTGTGCGCACGCACGTTTACATGTGGCTTTGAGTGTACTGACGGCTGTGACATTCTTGCCCGCATCACGGGCAACAGAAGATCGGCTTGGAATCGGCGAGACGTGAGACTGACCGGCTGGTCACCGGTCCGGCCGATCATACGAAAAACCGGCCGATTCTGGTCTCTGGCCGGTCAATCGGTGCACCTCTAATTTTAATGTAAACACGGATTAAAATGTTAAAACAACAATACTTATTTATAAGATGTAGTGGAGTAAAAAGTATGATTTGCTTTATAATGTAAGAAAACACTAGAACTTATTGTTTATTTGCAAAGTTTGCCAAAGGATTAATAAGGTAATCCAAAAAATCTTTTAGATAAAAAAATCGCTAGATTAGTCGACTAATCAAAAAATAATCGCTAGATTAGTCGACAATTAAAATAATCGTTAGTTGCAGCCCTAGTCATTCGATCTTTTAATATACAGTACGACTCACTTCATCGCTTCTCTGATTGGAACAGCACTGTTTTTTTTTGGCTTACTTTATGTTGCATATCACGTTATGCAGCAGCTCACGTTAGCGGATAAATTAACATTGGCATTTAAAAACGTTTGTGCTGCCTTTGTAATGAGTTTCGGGGTGACTCGCCTGCAGTCACGCTTCAAGTTTGCTGTGTTTTAACAGCAATTGTGAAGGAAAATATGACACTTTGTAAACCACTTGGAGACAAAGATTGTGTCTTGTGCTTCCACTTCTCCCTCTCTCTACCGCATATGTGAGATAAGCACACGTGACGCGCTGGCGCAGAGTAGGTAGCGTCTTGACCGCTGAACGAATAGAATTAAACATTGTAAAATATCCCCATCTCTCTACGATGCGCATCGTAAAATTTTTGCATCGCGAAATATCATTATATGAAGTATCGTTACATCCCTACATATAAACATATAAAAAAGATAGATAAAAAATCTACTATTGTGACAATTATCAGCACAATTCAGTCCAATGCCACTCAATACACCACACCAGAAATCTAAATGTCTGCATTGCAAAAGAGTGTTAACAAAATTAATGACCCATAACAAAAACCTTTTGGGGAATTAAATATATCATCCATGGGCAGAACCCCAACAAGTCATCTTCATAATGCATAAATTCTAAAGCATGTCTCTCCGCCAATTTCCAAAGATACACAAAATGAGACTCTGCTGCCTGTGTGACATCACTTTGCTGCATTGTAAACAACGTACTTTTCATCTTGTAAGCACACTGAAACGACATTAATATGCAAACTCATCATCCTGCTTCTGTCAGCTGTGCTTTAAAACTGGTTGTTACACGGCTCATTGGAATGCTTGATTCTGATTGGCCAGTCGAGACATTTGCAGGTTCGTTATTCCCAGACAACAACCTCTCAAAACTAATACCACACGGTAACCCAGATGCAGCTAATTATTTTGACAGGTTTTTTGGTCAAATTAAACATAAATATGTCTTTTAACAACATATATGACATTATATGTGACCCTGGACAACAAAACCAGTCTTATGGGTCAATTTTTCAAAATTGAGATTTTTACATAATCTGAAAGATGAATAAATAAAATTTCTATAGATATATGAGTTGTTAGAATAGGATAATATCTGGCTGAGATACAACCGTTTAAAACTCTGGAATCTGAGAGTGCAAAAAAATCTAAATATTGAGAAAATTGCCTTTGAAGTTGTTAATCAGGGGCACTGTGGCAGACCATCCACTCACAAAAATAAAGTTTTTATATATTTAAGGTAGGACATTTACAAAATATCTTCATGGAACATGATCTTTACTTAATATCCTAATGATTTTTGACATAAAAGAAAAATCGATAATTTTGACCCACACAATGTATTTTTGTCTTTTACTAAAAATGTTCCCGTGCTACTTAAGACTGGTTTTGTGATCCAGGGTCACATATTTACAAACGATTAAAGAAAATTGCCTGTTCGTGACATTTGAACACAGTTTCTAACCTTAAAACCCAAAGTAAATGGCTTTTCCTTACTGAAGGTCAACATTCGGTAAATATTAGCTAATAAAATATTTCAAATTCACGTCCAGTTTTTTTCTCATGTGGCAAGTAGCCATGTAATAAGTGGAATAATGTACAAGCAGCCGGCTGTTATCACAAAATATCACACTGTCGGGACTTGTTTCTGCGATAACAACTGGCTGCCTGTACATTATCCCTTATCTAACACACATATGAACTTGGCAAACCATAAATCTGACTCACAATTAAAAAAACTTTATTGAGCAGAAACTAATAATGTTGTTGAGTATGAATTCATTGCCTGTCGAACTATGACTAAAATAGCACATTTGTGACAAACAGAGGATTGTGAAATTTTACCTGACGATACAGTGTTCCTACTCTCATAAACAAGTCAATATTTTCAGTATTTGACTGACTTAATCAATACTTTTAGTAAAAAGGTTTCACATTAATATTTTTTGT
Source organism: Triplophysa rosa (assembly GCF_024868665.1). Taxonomy (NCBI): domain Eukaryota; kingdom Metazoa; phylum Chordata; class Actinopteri; order Cypriniformes; family Nemacheilidae; genus Triplophysa; species Triplophysa rosa. The sequence goes on along the minus strand of NC_079896.1, from coordinate 22,927,312 downwards.
GGGAAAGAAAAGTCATCACCAAATCAATTTCACTTCAGCTGTGTGTTCTGATATTACAGTTTGTAGATGAATTATGATAAACGATATCTGATAAGCCAGGACAATAGCTGTATTAACTGCTATAAATGCATTTTAATGGCACTGACATTTTTGGCACAGAAGTTCATTGCTTCAACTTTTTATCTATTTTTGCTCGACAAATACATTGATAAGAAAAGACTGATAAATTAACTGTATTAAACCTTCAATACTCTTTCACATTGTCTAAAAGCTAATAATTAAAAGGGAAAACACTCTAAATCCAAGATTCCAAAAGATACGAACTTGTGTGTTCCCAAACCAATTATCTTTTAAAATTAAGAGGTTTTTACTAAGAGCTTTGACAGCTGTAAAGAAAGCCACTGGCTATGAGTTATTCTACATGAAACCAAACAAAGAAACACACTGTGTTTTACATGAAGCTGCAAGAAAGAGACAAATAAATAAAGAGAGATGGGGTCACTGCTCGGTCACGTCCATGCTCTCTGACAAAGAACAGCAATTTTTGCAGAGCCTGAAACCCCTGAATGAGATCACAGCATTAGTGACCCAAACACACCATAACCTGTCCTGAGAGGTCGTTGTTACAGGAAACAGTATTATAATTCACAGGTAAAGGGCAGACCTAAGCTTCAATACACGTTATATGATACACAATAATATTCTGGTAATAAAATCCTATTTCAAAAACATCAATTTCATACTGAGTGAGAACCGTTTACTTGATACACTGTCTTCTGTGCTACATGCAGGTTTGGTGACCAACTGTCCTTACACTTCCTTACAACAAGTATACCAAAAAAATCATTAACTAAACCTCAAACACAAACTACGTGTAGGACTACAGAAAATGTGCAGCAGACCACTGAAAAGAGACTTTAAGAGTAAATGATCAATGGTGATGCAGATCACTTCCGCAATACTAAAAGACCAAACAAGCGGACACATAAACATAATTAAATCAACTAGAACAATAAAATAACATTTACAAAAACATGTGTGTAAAATACAAGTGAGGGGGAAAAGACATTAAACTCCTTTGCGAATGAGTTAACGTTGTACAAACTCATCTGGCTCAGCAACCATACTAAAATCAATACTAGATGACATACCAGTTACTCTGTAATATGATTACTGGTTACCCGTCAATGTAAAATGATGCTAACAAACACAAAGACAGAAAAACACAAACGTTTTGGAAGTTCAAAGAGATTGTTGTTCCTATTTACAGCCACGTAAGTTACTAAACGAAGTTAGCCTGTTAGCATGCTAGCTCATCACCCAAACAATCTTTAGACATAAACACCACCGTCCTGCTGGGTTGTTGTTTAAATTAAACGTATAGGTGAAATACAACTGACAGACCGATACAGATTGATCAATCACATAGGGAAGGGGGAATGAGATATGAAATGAACAGCAGAAGAGTTTATGGAGACGGTCGTTAAAGGCGCGCGCCATGTTGTTGTCGTGTTTAACTCACAACCCTCAGCGACTGAAACACGCTTTCAGACTCAGTCTGTGAATAAAACGCTACTGAAATAAAGAAAGAATGAACACTCACATTCACACACTCCGTTTAATCCAAATATAACGACCAGGAGCCGCAAGATTCTGCGTTGGTCCATCCTCACAGGACTTCCATCTCACTGAGTGACGTTACGCGCATGAACACGAGAGTCAATTTGGCGAGCACGCGCATTTGATTCTTTCAAGTTGGGCTCGCAGGTTTTTAACCTGCACTTTTTTTTATTATGTATATCACGCATCATTGAACATTTGGAAATGGAAAACATAGATACATGTAAAAAATATAATTTATAGACAGTAGGGCTAAATGTGACAACTAGCCCCAGTTTCACACGAGTGTCTCGAAAAAACTATGTATAATAAAAGTTTAACAGATATCCCAACGAAGAAAGTTCAGTTTGTTTTGACTGACATGCATTTTTGTGTAAATGCAAGGGCCTCGTCGCGAGCCTTATTCGGTATTATACTGCCATCAGCTGGACATCAACACAATGAAAACTATTAATCATGCACAACAATGTGATTTAATAAATATATAATAAAAAATATATATAAATATAAAAGGTAAATTTGCCAAGAGGAGAAATTGATTCTTTGTATAATCATTTTTGTTCACTTTACACCAGATCACAGATACAATGTACATACATTTAAATAATTGAAAGCATTAAATAATTTAGTAGCAGCTTATTATTATTTATTTACAATTTTGTATAACCACACATGGTTATATAAAATGTATTCCATATAAATAAGACAAATATTTGCGCAGCCATTTTGGTGGAACTATTATCAAAGATAAAGATTCCTATCGACGACGATAACAGTTGCACTTGTGTTACGGTGTGAAGCGTCCGGACTTGTCATGGCAGCTTCAGATCTCTTGAAAACTGTATTATACACAGTCAACAATCTCCTCCAACAACACAAATATAAAACTGCACTGGCTGTTGTTAAAGGCTTCAGGAATGGAGCTGTGTGAGTTAATTGTTTTACTATTCATTTTTTGAGAGACACTTAATAGAAAGTGTTGTTCTCATGTTCATTACATTTGGGCATATCTTTCAGTTGATTATATTAAGTTATATTAAGACTATATATCGTTTCTTTATCTTTTTTTTCTCATGTAATGGTAACACATTTATTGGACTCAAAATTACAAATATTAAAGTAATTCCTAATAAAATAGTTCTATGGGTTTAAGAGTATTGGAGACATGTCATTATTTTACTGTAAACAAAAGGAGAGTCTAACAGCCTTTTTTTGGTTTGTAGATATGGTGCTAAAATTCGTGCTCCTCATGCCCTTGTCATGACGTTTCTCTTCAAAAGCGGAAGGTAAAGTGAACTTTGACATCTCTAATAAAACCACATTGCACTTTCAAATGAATGCAGTTTTTACTGTTGCTTGTTCATATTGCCTGTGTTTTTTTATTGTATTTAAACATTATCTTTAACAGATATTATACTACCATAACTACTACTTTACATTAAAAACGACTGTTGCCTGTGCATTACAGTTAAGATTTCAAGATCGAGGACCTTGGACAAATCAAAATTCTAATATGACTGCTGAAACATACTAAAAACTTAACCAGATAATATTCTATGCTACTTAAATGTAGTTTGTGCATTAATGTTCACATTTTAATAGTTCTTTTGTATTTGCATCTGACTTACACAACAGTCTGAGAGAGAAGTTTAGAGCGATAGCTCAGGCCACTTACACCCACTCCAGGAACTTGGCCTGCTTTGTGTTCACGTATAAAGGTCTGCAGGGAATTCAGCAGCAAATACAGGGGAAGCAGCTCCAGTCTCACGCCTTCCTCGCTGCGTGCGTCGGAGGCTGGCTTGTGTTTGGAGAAAATAACAACATAAACAGCCAGGTGAGCACAGCTGAGTTTATTAAGTATTTTTTGCATGATATTTGATAAGTAAAACAAGAAAATAGAAGATGGATCACCTTGAGATTAATTTGTGTTCTCTATGCAGTGGGCTTACACGGGCCCCAAAAGTATTTGTTACAATGAATTAATTTTCTAGAATAAGATTACTTGTGCTTTATGGCTATAAAAAGTGTTTGATATATTGCTTTGATAAGTAATAATCTCAGTGTAATTTTACATTTCCCCAGATAAACATGTACCTGCTCTCCAGAATCCTCTTTGCTTTGTCTCGGTTGGCTGTGGAAAAGGGCTACATCCCCCAACCCAAGAGAGATCCCTTCCCACTGTTTGCCACACTGGTGTGGGGTATTGTGCTCTGGCTGTTTGAGTATCACCCTCATACACTTCAACCCTCCCTTCAGTCGTCCATGAATTACCTTTATCACGACAGCAACACATGGCATGATATTTCAGACTTTCTCATTTATAACAAACCCAAAACCAACTGAACCCACAGGAGACCTCAGAACGGTTTTCCGCTTGTCTAATTGAATGGTTTAATTACCGTGACTTTCACTTTCTTAGTGACACAAATGAAGAGTGTAGGTATGTAGCCTTGGCTGTTTTCAGAGTTGTATAACCCCAACCGGTTATCGTAAGTAAAACTAGAGTCCTGGAGGGTTATTGTTCTACAGAATTTAGGCCAAAACAAGAATTGTGTTTGTTTAGTGTGGAGCTAAACCCTGCAAGAAGGTGAGATTTCAGGACTGGAATTTGACACCCATGAGAGTATGCACTGAAGTAATTTTGACTGTTGTAGATTGTATAGAGCACAGCCGACTAGCTTTCTTCACACAACACTATTTTTACACTTGCACATGCTCCCTATTATAATTTTGATAAATCTTCATGTGCATTATGAAAACAGTTGTACAGTGCATCTCACAGAAAGCAGGTCTTCGGTTAACACTGAAAGATATATTATTTAAATAGTAATGAAGTCATATATTATAATAGCATTTTGATTTTTGGGGTGAAATATGAGCCAGACATTTTAGTATTTCATCAGATTCATCAGAGACATGTGTTGAACTATATAAATGCGCGGGGATCTGTCATTCGTGGTTTGGATGTCATATTGTCATATTATCTCATTTTAATCTAACAATCACTCTTAAAATCCTTGACATATGTCTTAAACAATGATATACTGTATTTAGTTGATTTGACTGGAATAATAATACTTTTAACATAGTCTATAGTTTATGCCACATTCTCATCACAGCATCAGTGAGGATTTTTTTAGTTAAATTATGGGACAATTGTATAAATAACTAAAATTTATGAGTATATTACCAATGGTGTGGATTTGATTTGAGAATGTATTTTCTAATTGAATAAAAACAAACAAAAAAGATTGGACATATCAGTCATTGATGTTGTGTGACAAGTGTTGATTCCTCCTCATCAGGAAGTTGGTTGCGAAATTACTATTCACTTTTCATTGTAACATGGTGGGTGTGACGGGAGGTAAAATCTATACGAATTTATGAAGAAAATATAGCGGTTGTGTTAAAAACAACACAATCTTTGTTATTTCTCAGACTACACACAAAGTAGCATAACAAAACCATATGTTAATAATTAAAACATCCTTTCTGAGAGTATAGTAGATCACAATTCAACACATCTATTTATCACACACACTTAATTTTTTTTAATTATTAGAAAATCCCAAATAAAAAAACATTAAGTAAAAAATTAAGTTCTTCTATACTAAAACTTTTTTAGCTTTAGGAGTTAGGAGCAAAATTAAGAGACTGGACTTTTGGAAATCAAGCAGTTTTAGGTTGTTTAGTTGATTTATGTTTAAGTGTACAGGTAGTTACTTTATACTGAAATTGATCTTTTTGATAGAATAGGATCTTTTTATAGGAGAAGAGATATAAGGCATGCTATGTAATATGTACTTTAATGCTTTGTATAATAAAAATATAAAGTATTTTTTCTTTACCATGGCATTTTAATTATGATAAGTTCAGGTGATGAAATCAGATTGTGATATTAAATCTGTAAAATGTCAAAACTATAACATTAAATTGCACAAATAAAACCATTCTAACCGTTAAAAAAAACATACTGATTAAATCAAGAGATGCTTCTTAACTGTCAAGTCAATATTGTGACACAGTAAAAATATCAGTGTATTTAAGGGCAGGAACGTTGTTTTCTCTTTGGTAATCACCCTCTTCACATTTGATGTTTCTCCAAGAATTTTGGACACTGTTGAGAAGATTTTAGATGAAAATCTAAACATGTTTAGTGAAATGTTTATTATACCCTTAGCCTGTATCATGAGTCACTGCAGAAATACTTTAGGATAGCAACACTAAAACACCTGTTTATTTAAAGGGAAGGGCCTGAAACTAGCAACCTTGATGAATTTCCTGAATTAATTAATGAGATTTATTTTCATTTAAAACCTGTCTATCTAAATATAGTTTGGTAGACTCCCTAGTCGTGAGAAGTTCTTACAAAAATCCCATAGAAATAGGCTTCGTTTTATATTTATATTATATTTATGCATTTGGCAGACGCTTTTATCCAAAGCGACTTACATTGCATTATTCTACACATCTAGACATTTGTTTGTGCAATCCCTGGGATCGAACCCATGACCTTGGCATTGCTAACACCACGCTCTAACCACTGAGCGTCATATTTTATATGAAGTCATATTTAAGTTACCAAGGTACTTTTCTATTATTCATCAAACAGAAAGTTGATGTTTTGTAAAGACGATCACTGGCTAACTTCTGTGTCAGTTTAGGCTGATTTGTTTTTGTTTGATATTTGTAAACGAAAGATGTTGTAATGGAAGCTAATGAAAGACTTCTGGGAAAGGGCAGAGTAGAGGAGTGACCAAGTGAAACTGGGACAAGCCCTGACCACTCCACACCCAGTTAGTACTAAGGTGCATGTTACATCGCTGATAGATATTCACACCTTTGCGTGAATGCGGACGGGTGTGTAATATAAAATTATTTCCTTTCCGGAATTGAGACGCTCCTTTATGCCAATTAAAATTGCGATAATGTCACACAAAACAAAAGAATTGTCATATATAAATCACATAAGGAAATGTCAGTTATATTCGGTTAGCTATCATCCCAAAAATTCCAGGAAATAATACATTATAAGGTTTGTCAGTACTGTATTGAGAGTATAGAAAATGGTTACTAAAATCAAAGAGACTTTACAGAGGAATTTACAGGACTGAAAAATGATTTTATTAAAATAAAGTATTAATGCAAAAATGTTAGAATGCAAGTGGTTAGAGAGTCGGACTCGTGACCAGAAGGTCGCCGGTTCGATTCTCAGTGCCGGCGGGTAATGACTGAGGTGCCCTTGAGCAAGGCCCTAAGCTCCCCGGGTGCTGCAGTAATAGCTGCCCACTGCTCCGGGTGTGTGTGTGTTCATGACTTGCTGTGCGTGTGTTCACTACTCACTGGATGGGTTAAATGCAAAGTTGCAAACGTCACATTTCGGCTATGGGTCACCATATCTGACAAATAGGTCACTTTCAGATTTTAGGTATGTTGCTATGGCAACCATCACTGTTACTTATTCATTCATGCTACATTTCATTTTGTACTCATAACTGTGACCATACAACACATACAGTGCATATTGAATATTTTTATTTCATTTTTCATGACTCGAAAGTCTTATTCGGTACGAGTTTTGTCAGGTAGTTCTCATGGATGTTTTAAATGGCTCTATTGATTAATTAAATAAGGTATGTAGTCAAATTTGTGATTTAATTTTTAACCATAAATTACTGTTAAACCTTACAGCCCAATAAAATTAGGATTAGAGGTAGGACACACATCTGGAGACATTCCTGCATTGCACTAAGCAACTTGTTTTCTTTGCAGTATTTGAGGTCTGAAAAAATACAGTGGACGGACGGACGGATGGACAGACAGACTCATGTAGATCACATGTGTGATGAAATGCATGTGTAATACTTTACTGTATGTCTGAACAATGAACATATACAGTGTCCACCCACTGAAATGCACAATGCTGATGTACAGTATGTTAAATTGCCTAATCGTCTAAGGTGTTGATTGTGTTGACTGAGTGAATGTTGTGCAACCACTTCTGTGCACTTCTTCAGAAGGGAGGCACGAGAGAATCTCCAATAAAAAGAGAAAGAACACACAAAGGATCAGCATCTTACAGCAAATAAACAACGAAGCGGAATCCCATGGATAGTGAGTGTTACAGTGACATTATTTCTTTTATTACATTTTATTTATTAACAGTTTTACTGTTTATTGATTATAACATTACATAGAGCTTTGCGAAATGAAAAGTAATTCATGTATATTTGCAGTCGTTATTATTTACAATGCATTTCTAATGCATTATTATTTGTGATTAACATCTCATTTAATTTTCAATTAAGTTTCAATTTCATAGTTAGTCAAAAGCACTTTCATGATTATCCATAAGTTGATTTTGTTCATTTTGTGCAGAGTTCAGGTTTAGAAATGTCGACCTTCAGTCGACCAAAAACCAGCTCAGTCACAATACCAGCGGTCTGAGCTCCACGACTTTGGTCCTGCGGAGAGGACAGGCCTTTCAGATTCTGGTGAGCTTCAATGGACGTGAATTCAATCCACGCAAGGATAAACTGGTCTTCCAAGCTGTTCTAGGTAATGTTCTCCGTCTGTGCATGTGATTGAAGGTTTGTCAGCATAAAAGAAACTCACAGCGCATTTTTACTAAAGGGAGTAACCTAGGAAAACTCTGTTTATAGAGCATGAATCATTCTTGGGTTGAAGGTTGTGATAAAAACCAGGCTTATTCTATCATATGTTCCTTTTTGCACTGGTCTTAAAATACATGTAAAAACATTAGTATTTTGTTGTTTCAAAATGAATATTAACTTTTTTTTCTTAAGACATGTTATCTCTTTTGTTATTTTTACCACTTTGTCCTGTTTCAAAATTTTGTCAATAAATGCAAATAAAAACAATATTTTAATTTGGAATTTGGAAGAAATGTGTATTCTACTTAATTCATAAAAACTGAAAATAATTTTGGAGTGGTCTCTTAATTAACGAAAAAGACTACAAGAGAACTGCTTAATTTATGATGCATTGGGAATGCATTGAAAAATAATACTATTGACTGTAAGGCATTCAATTAGTATAAACGTGAAAATAAAAATGGGAACACTTTACAATAAGGTGCTATTTGTTAACAATTAGTTAATGCATGACCAATGCAATACTTCTACAGCACTTATTAATATTATTTCATGTTAATTTCAGCATTTACTAATACATTATTAAAATCAATTTTGAACGTTTTTCTTCGATTATATTCCTATGAAAACAGCCATGTCTTCTAAACCCTTTCCTTTCATTTTTTTTAAGGAAGGTGATATAAACTACTCTGATTTATAGCTTCAATGGAGAAATATATAGAAAATGAATAAAATCTATACCAATGGTACCCAAACGTTGTGCTCCCTTACTAAACCAACCCATATCTTATCATTTCCTCTGTGCAGGTCCGTTGTCTTTCGAACTGCCTGTCTCTGGTCCCAGACAACCCATCACTGGTTCCGGGCAGCCCGCCTCTGCTTCCGGGCAGCCCGCCTCTGCTTCGGTACAGCCCGCCTCTGCTTCCGTACAGCCCGTCTCTGGTTCCATACAGCCTGTCTCTGTGACTGGACAACCATCTAGTGCTCAATGGACTGCCACTCTGGAGCGGGGCGTACCTAACCCAAACTCACCCCTCACAATATCAGTTGTGCTCTTCAGCCCAGCATCTGCCTCTGTGGGGGTTTACACCCTCAGCCTGAGAGTAGAGACCCACACGAGTGTAAGAACCCACTCGCTTGGTCAATTTACGCTGCTCTGCAACCCCTGGTGTCAAGGTGAGGATGTGAACAATTATTAATACTAATGTCAGTGTGGTCACATTTAAAAAATCTCTCCCCAGATAGCACAATCCATCTGGTTTACGTCTATTTGACGTCTGCATTTACATCTGCAAGACATCTTAAATACATAGTTTGCTCATCTGCAATACGTCTCGGAGACGTCTGAACGTCTGTAATACGTCTGCTAAAGATCTGGAGATCTGCTGCTTAAAAACATCTGCTAAACATCTTAGAAAGAGCTGTTGTACATCCATTCTAAATCATAAACATCTTACAGACATCTTCTAGATGTCTATATGACGTCTGACAGCAGACATCTCCGAGACGTATTGCAGATGAGCAAACGATGTATTGTAGATGTCTTGCAGATGTAAATGCAGATGTCAAATAGACGTAAACCAGATGTATGTGTGCTATCAGGGTCATTATTCAAAGATCAAACAAGTACAAAGAAACTGTTGCATTGTTTTGCAGGTGATTCTGTGTTTCTGAGCTCTAATGAGCTGAGAGATGAATATGTAAGAAGTGATATTGGACTGCTGTTTAAAGGTACAGCGAGTAACTACGTCTCCAGACCGTGGTCTTTTGAACAGGTGAGTGCTGCCTGTATGTTTGATCTTTCCCTCACAGTGTATAAAGTGTATTGTACACAGCGTGAGTAAATTGTATAAAAGTGTATTGAAAGGGTGTACCATATTTACTATAAACATATGTATATGTATTGTCAGGGTTCGAATTGAGGGGGGGTTAGGGTGGTCCCGGACCCCTCATAAGCCTTAAGGGACCTCTCATAAGGTCTAAAATAGTGAACTAAAATAGTGAACTTGGGGGTCCTCTTGGTTTTTTATTAAAACTAGCCAACTTAAAACACTTTTTTTGTCGAATTATCATGCTAAAACTAAACATCATTTTTGCAAATTTCATAAAACTAAAATTTTTATCTGAAAAATCCATGCATGCTCAAGCGCGCCACACAGTGTTCAATGAAGACATGTACAGAGATGTTGCAGCAAGATGCGTGCGGATCCTCTCATATTGAAAGCATTTATCTTAAAACTTTACAGTTAGCCTAGTATAATTTTGATGTGCAAATCTTTCTTTATGTACGATGTTATCTCACATTGTCAAAACAGGTGCGACGCGGTACTGAGCCACTAAAGGGACATACAGGTGGTGGAAAAATAGGAAAGGGAGTGAAAATATTTTAAATATTTCGCTCTCCCCATCAGTGCGTTCCTTTGCAAAACTTTTGCGTTTCCCCAAGAATATTTTTCTTTCCCTCAGAAAACTTTCGCATTCCCCAGAGATTATTTTGCGCTCCCTTCTGCAAACATGAGCTCCGACTTTGACGAGAAGGCTTCTGCTTTTGCCTAAAGGAATGACATTCGTTTTTCTTAATCTGCATTGGTTCACATGGATTATTTTCATATACTTGATCTACATTATCAGGAGATGAATCACGTTTAAAACGCGCATCTGCATGAGGTGACGTTTTAGCCTCTCCCTCACTGGCTCCAATGATTTTTTTAAATATTCAAAAAAAAGGGAACAGCACCGCATTTCAATAATATAACGAAAAAAATAAGGAATATATGAGGACAGGAAAATCTCAATTAGTAAGAAAATGTTATCATACATTTTGAAAAACTTGTTATTCTTATTGCTATAAATAAGTTTAAGAGATTTTACGATGAGTGAAATTTGTGATGTTTGAGACATCAAACCTAGGCAAAATCTTATTAAAAAAATCTAGGCTATAATGCAAAATAAAAAAATTAACAGCAAGATCGATAGCATGGTCACTGCAAAAAACAAAGAAATATGTATTTTAATCTCTCCCTCATGTGGATCTCTTTTAATGGATTATCAACATGTTAAGGACATTTATGCGTGCAATGTGGTCAAATTAATACAATGATCCAAACTATCATGTGATTGATGCTTGCACTGCCCTGTCTGTTGAACACTGTGTATTGTGCTACATTGTGGATACTTAAAAATACATTTACAGCATAAAGCAATGAAACAATACTGATCTCAATGTACATTATGCTTTAGTTTTATGTTTTGGGCTAAAATGGTCCATTAACTTTCTACAGTATGAAAAGGGGATATTGGACATTTGTATGAAACTGCTGCAGTTGAGTCCCCAGTATCTCACCGACAGGAGAAGAGATTTGCTGAACCGCAGCAATCCGGTCTACATTGGCAGAGTGATCTCAGCTATGGTGAGAATCTCATCTCTCATTTATTTTTCTCTCCTTTCCACCTCACTTCTAACACGCCTCTCTCTCTCTCTCTTCAAACAGGTGAACTCTCAGGATGATAGGGGTGTGCTAATGGGAAACTGGTCAGGTGAATACAATGGTGGCATTAACCCATCAACATGGTCTGGCAGTGCAGATATCCTCAGGAAATGGTCAGAATCACAATTCAGGCCTGTTAAATATGGCCAGTGCTGGGTGTTTGCAGCAGTCATGTGCACAGGTATGACAAACATCCGTTATTTTATCTGGATTTGCTGAAATGTTCATCTCTCATACTCATCTTGGTCAATCATTACATTCTGCAGTCAGATGTTTGTTTGTATAGTGATGTTTGTATAATTAGAAATGCTTTTTGTTAGTATATTTAAATAAAGACGTCAAATAGGCATTGGGGACCTGAATCGCCCTTTCGGGGTTTATTTTGTGACAATGACTGACTGTACGTATCCCTTACTTATTTGATATTGATGAAGATGTACTTTTAGGCATGAAGAGGATTTGTGTGGTTGGTTTTCAATCGCAAATGTATTTTTTGTTAATCTAACAGTAATGAGGGCACTCGGCATTCCAACTCGTACGGTCACTAACTTTAACTCCGCCCACGACACAAATGGAAATATGGTGATTGAGGAATATTACTCAGAGTTGGGGAAAAAGCTATCTCTCAGCAAGGATAGCATCTGGTGAGTTACATCTTTAAAATATGACTAATGGAACTGCTTTATAATCACACTAAATGAATAAGGATCTTTTTAACTGGAGAATAGTTAATCAGACTAATACTAGTATTTACATTTATGCTTTTGAACCAAATCTGATTGTCAATCATGTTTTTACTCTGAGGACCAATGTTTTTCAGGAACTTTCATGTGTGGGTGGAGTCTTGGATGAAGAGGTCTGATCTGGGTCAAGAGTACGATGGTTGGCAGGCTCTTGACTCCACACCCCAGGAGATCAGCGCAGGTCAGTTTTTAATATCCAGGTGAACAAGAAGTTGTGGCCGACTTCCGTTTTGTGATGTATTGTCAAGTGAAACGGAATGTCGAATGAGAAAAATAAAGGAGAAGTACATTTTCAGATTTGAATTAAACAACAAATGCTAGTGACTAGCCATGCTAATGTTTTTGTGCAGGATGATTTGGATTCTCACATGTTTGTTTGAATGAAAATCACTCTTAAGTATTACCTTAAGTACCTAAAATAAATTAACAAAAATCTTCTGCTACAGGAATGTATAGATGCGGTCCAGCTGCTCTGAAGGCCATTCTTGACAGGAAGGTTGAGGCCCAGTACGATGTACCGTTTGTCTACGCTGAAGTGAATGCTGATGTGCGTACAATGATTGTGCGTGATGGGAAGGTTTTGTCATCCGAGACTGATACTAAAAGAGTCGGAGCCCTGATCTGCACCAAGCGTCCAGGATCCATGCAAATGTTAAACATCACCTCAGATTATAAAAAGGAGACACGTAAGCTTACTCTTCAAAAACTTCTAAAGTTTTTTATCTGCAGTTTTGCCGTGAAAACTGTAAAACCACAAAAATACTGCTTACGGAAATAATTTGACTAGATTTAAATACAATTGGTTTTCATTAACATTTTAATTTTTTTTCCTGCAGATATGTTTGAGGAATCATCAAGAGACAGTAAGTTTTGCTGTAAAAACGGTAAAACTACAAGAATACTGATTACAAAAATGATTGAAATATATTTGTTTTTCATTAATATTTTCATTTTTTTTCCTGCAGATAAGTTTAAGGAATCATCAAGACTCAGTGAGTTTTGCTGTAAAAACTGTAAAACCACATAAATACTGTTTACGGAAATAATTTGACTAGATTTAAATACAATTGGTTTTCATTAACATTTTTTTGTCCTGCAGATATGTTTGAGGAATCATCAAGAGACAGTAAGTTTTGCTGTAAAAACTGTAAAACTACAAGAACACTGATTACAAAAATAATTTGACTAGATTGAAGTATATTTGTTTTTCATTAACATTTTAACAATTTTTCCTGCAGATATGTTTGAGGAATCACCAAGACTCAGTGAGTTTTGCTGTAAAAACTGTAAAACTACAAGAACACTGATTACAAAAATAATTGGACTAGATTGAAATATGTTTGTTTTTCATTAACATTTTTGAATTTTTTCCAGCACATAGATTTGAAGAAGCACCAAGAGTCAGTAAGTTCTAGCATTGACAGTTTTTTAATCACTCTAAACATGCATAACATTTAGTCAACATTGCTTTATAACACAGTGATGTGACATTTCTTTTTTGTGCATTTTTGCATGTAGTTCCCAAGGATGTTGTTGTGTCTCTGAATCTTCTGAAGACCCCTGTAATCGGAGAAAACATTTTATTCAACGTCACAATCACCAACAACGAGAGCACACACAAAGAGCTTAAAGCGCACGTCAATGCTCAGAACAAAGAGTACAACAGCAATCCCACAAACACCTTCTGGGAGGCTCATAATGACCTGAAGCTCGCTCCTAACGAAAGTAAGATTTCAATGCTTGATGCATTAACATTCACTAATAGCAACTGGTCTACCACACTACAATTGAACCACATTTACCTAAGAAACGCCCAAGGACTATAGGATGGCAAACACAATTTAAACCTGAAAAAAGTAAAACGATCATCGTTTTTTTTTACATAGCCAGCAATCACTGACAAACTAAAGTTACAATACATCCTAAAATGTGATAGTCATTTTGGAATCTGCTACATTTAACAGTATTTTTAAAAGATCTGTGCTACTAAATGTGACTTTTAAGGACTGGATGATTGCAAGCATAATGTAAGTCTAAAAGATAAGCAAAGAGAATCATCCATGGTTAAAGGGAATATTTACCCCAAAATGAAAATTGTTTATCATTTAATAATTTCTGTGTTCCACAGAAGAAAATGAATGATGACAGAAATGATTATTTTTTGCTTTAAATACGCAATATTAGCATATACAAATACTGTAAGTCCTCCATGCAGACACATCATGTATCAGAAAGGGTCTAGCTCTGGCTGATTCCTGTCACTTATTTTTCACCAGCTCATACTTTCGAACTCGAGATCTCTTCCAGCGATTATGCATCTAAAGAGGTGAGGGAGGATTATCTGGTTAACCTGGCTGTGGTTATAGAGGACGTGGAGACTCAGAAGAGAACGCTGGCTTCTCAAGAGTTTAACATCATCAGTCCTACTCTCACTATACAGGTATGTCAGCCTGCGATGGACAAACCTTCAACTTTAGCGGGGTTAAATAGTGTGATCTAAACACTCGTCTTACTGCCCTATGAGGGAGAGAATACACATATTCTTATAAACAAATGAGGAGTCGAAAATCAACATCAATTTAATGAAATCATTCTTCCATGCAGATCGCAGATGAGAACTCTGTCATGATAAACATGCAGCAAGTTGCCACGGTGACCTTCACGAGTCCCTTTGCCATTCCGGTGAATGGAGAGCTCACGGTCATGGGTTCAGGACTCTTGGAAGAGAAGGTTCAAATCAGGTACATACAGTGTGTTATTTCATCATTTTGTGCATGAGAGTTAATGTTTCTTAATTGTAACAGGGTCACCTGTCAAAGAAACTATGGTATATTTTAGTTGCAACTTGCCTCACATTCTTGAGAAATGAAGCAATTGACATTACATCCTTCAACGTTTATTTGTTTAGCAGACACTTTTATCCAAAGTGACTTATAAATGAGGGAAAACTACAAGTGCATACTGTGTCACATACTGTGTTTGTGAACATGGAGGGGTGTTTTACATAACAACTTGAGATTTATTCTCATGAAAAATGTAACGGATTGAGCTCTGTGTTTCTTGATTTGTGATAAACTCTGCTTTGAATACCATCATTTTTGGTGAAACTGTAAATTACAGGCGTCACACTAGATGTGTGTGTGTGCTACAGTTATATGCAAATCACAAAAACTCTGGAGTATATTTACAATTAAACAATAGCTTTATTAGTCACATTATCAATCCTAGACTAACAAAAATCTTAAAAATGTCCAAATTTTGTATTTATGTATTACTGGAACTTTATTTTCACATTTTCTTTCAAAAAACAGTTAAAATCCTTCAAGGTAAACATGAGCGATAGAAGCAGTATGTGTAAAATTTTTCTTTCTTTCCCTAAATTTTATATTCTTCTGTCTCTTAGTCTCACACTGAAGCCTGGAGAGGCCATGAGAAGAACCGTTCAGTTCACTCCAAGGATGACAGGTTCCAAGATGCTCCAGGCTAGTTTGGTGTTGACAAACCTGGCCAGCGTTCTCCATGGGTTTATGACCATACATGTTAAACAGACTTGAAGAGCTGAAGTGGTTTGAAGATTCATGGGAAACAGTCTATGAACTCAACTCAGCATAACTGTAATCCTCATATTGTGGTGTTTCTTTAGAATAAATCATAGCTTTGAAGTATACCTTAATTGTAAACCATCTGCTTAATAAATAAATGTAAACGTGAAAGAAGTCTTTATATAAAATTATGATTTGTTTCCTTTTTAAAGACCCAGTGAAATCAAAATGAAAGTTTTTTTCCTTTTATTAAAAATGAGTGATCCTTAAGGACGTCAATAAACTGATATGCTATTAAGCACTGACAAAATTCGCATCTAGGAGACATAACCGTTAAAAACTGACAATCTGGTAGTGCGCCCAAACAAATCTAGAAATTCCATGACATCATGCTACACTTGCTACACAGCCTCTCGTCAAAGTTCTTGTCCAATCAAATCCGCTTAAGACTGCGAAGAGTCCCGCCCCTTCACTAGCAGAAGTGCGGAAGTGGCACCTCACCAGCCACTTTTTCGAACATTTATTATGTCCTGCATGGTGAATGACGCATAATGCAGATGGGAAATAGGGGATGATCCAGACAGTGTAAACATTTACATTAAAATCTTAATTTCGTGTTAGTGTTACGCAAGCGATTGCACGTGAGTGTCCTCCGGTTAAGAGACACTATAGGTCAGAGCTGATCATATGCACGATCATACATGCAAATCCTCTGAGAAAACAAAACGTAGACCTGTTTCAAGTCTACACAGCATGTTGAATGTTAAGGCTCTATGGAAGAGATCAATATCACAGCCTTGATGAGTAAAGGCAGGGCCGGCCCAGCCTGTGTTGATGCCCTAGGCAAGATTTAAGATTACGCCCCTCCTATACAAATTAACAAATAAAGATGATTTTTTTAAAGCAAAATTCATATTTATTTGAATATAAAATGAATTGTGATGAACATAAATAGGAAGTAAATCAATAATTGTAATTGTAATAAAAATGTTTCTAATTACCTTCTCGTTGTTTGAAAATAATGTTGCAAATAAAACAAAACAAATTGTTTTCTCAATAATAGGCTACTGTATTTGAATATTAGAGCTCATAAAACTAATATTTGATTGTTATTATTATTTAGATAAGGGTTAATGAGAAATTGTTTTTATACATTTTGTCAACCTCTGCCCAAATGCTGTTTTGGATTTTATCTTATTTTATAAATCTAGAGTGGTTCTAAATAAACAATTGTAACTTATAATTTGCACCTCTATATTGCAACATTTTTTGTTTCCTACCTTTTCACTTCTGATTTGTTTTTGTTTTTATTTTAACTCACCTTTGTATAAAAGTTTTGTATAAATGGTTTGTGTTTGCACATGTGTAACCGATCCTACTGAACCTGCTCCGAGCTCCACAGTGCCTGTGGTATTTGTAGTAAAGGCACAGTAACCACGACCCTTACCATCCTTTTACCACAGTATAACTGTAGTCCAACAATGTCATGTGTAGTAAAAGCACTGTTATGGCAACATTACAACGCCTTTACCACAGTGACTGTAGTTCTACTGTGACATTTGTGGTCACAATATATTATGAAGTGAAAGTGACCTATTTATCAGGTATGGTGACCCATACCCGAAATGTGACCTCTGCATTTAACCCATCCAGATTCCTGGGCCCAGTTGCATAAACTTAGCTGCTAAATTAAGACTGTGTCTTAACGACTAGTCTCACAGACTAGCAATTAGTTAGGACTAATCAGTCTTACTTTTCTATTTCAATTAGCCCAATCTACCTTTTTATGTAACTTATTTAAAGAAGTAATGACCAGTCTTGAAGAAAAAAATACATGACTAACTACTAAGACTAGTCTAAGCAGTTTTTGCAACCAGCCATTTTGCAAACATTGTTTGAAGTATAGCATATTTATTTTCTTAACATGTAACACTACACTTTTCTGCACAAGCTGTCATGATTCTGCCACATCATGTCGTGTTTCTCTTGGTCTAGTGGCGGGATCATGACAGAACCTCTTGTTTTATGTGGAGAGAGGCATTCTGGCCCTGTTGGCTTGCCATATTCTTTCTGGTCTTGTCTCTGTTCCCGCCCTCTTGTTTCCTCATTAGTGCTCGTTATGATTTCATGCCCTACACCTGTCCCCCGCTTGATTTAGTTCCCTATAGGCCCTTTTCACAATGGCGTCACTTAACTTCCGCCTTTTCACAAAGCAGTGTATCATAACATCCGTCTTGCAACAAACAAGAAGTACTTCCGTTTCAAAGCGACTTACAGAGAGTTCATGGGAGCAATAAGCGATATGTCATACAGCATAATTGCAATTTTGATAATATCAAAAGTTTAAACCTGTATGAATTTCTTTGTTCTGATGAACACAAAGGAAGATATTTGGAAGAATGTCAATAATCAAACAGATCGCATCCCCCCATCGTAAGCTGTTTATTGTAATAATAATTCTTATTTTTGCATGAGGCTCCATAGCTAAATTCTCACCGCTGAATTGGTTGGAACTTTTAACCGTTTTTGTTAAATTAAGGGATAATTGTATAAAGAATATATGCTGGTGTGGATGTGATGCAATAATGTATTTCCTCCTGATTGAGTAAACACAAAGAAAAAACGTTATACATATGAGTCATTGGTGGCGTTAATTGACACGTGTTGATTTAAAGTCATGTTACAACATTGGCAATTTCAAAATTCAGAAATTCTTCCTCTTGCAGTAGCTTATTACGAAATTTACTTTGTGTCCGCTGTTCATTTTAACAGTGGTGGTGTAGAAAAGGAGTGAAAAGGTATGAGAATGGATGAGGAAAATATGGGTACTAGATTCTAAATTAACACAAACACATCTTAATTGATTTGTTATTATAGCTAATGCAGACTAAATACATATATTTTTATAGGTGGAGTGATTTAAGGCATTTATGTATTAAAATGTATGCTATTTTTATATTTTAACTCTGTCATGTCACAATATTGACATGGCCTTTTAATTCTTGAAAGCTTCTTGTGAGTTTAGGTGATGAAATCAGGTTGAGAAATAAAATCTGTAAATCCCAAATTAAAGTGTTTCTTTAGGGCATGTGTAAAAAGTACAAAGAAAGTATAAGTAATGTTTCCGACTTTCATTCAATTACTAGACAAAGCATAATTAAATTCCTAAATATTATTTTGTATTTTAACATTAAAAAGTACAAATAAATAAAAATGAATTTTAGCCTTAGAAACAACAAGAGATTGTTCTTGTTTAATTAATTTCAAGTCAATGTTATGACAAGCAGTAAAAAGTTATTTTAGGGCAGGTTTCCTTTTTGGAATTCATCTTTGATCAAACCTCAGTTTATTTCTCCAAGAACATCAGACACTGTTGAGAAGATTTTATATGGAAATATGGAAAAAGTAAACGTGTTCAGTAAAAAAAAAAACATTATACCCTCTTAAGTCAATCATGAATCACTGTATAAAGCTGCAGTGTGATGGATATATTTAGGATAGCAACACTAAAAGACTTGTTTATTTATTTATAGGGATGGGCTTTAAACAGGCAAATATGATGAATCGGCTGAATTAATTATACCGAGATTGATCTAATTTACAAAGTGTATTTACCTGTTTACAATGCACAGTCTGTTTATTCAAGATGTACAAAACTGTTTAGTGCATCAGGGAGGTTGTAATATTTTGTTGAAATATCCAATCCATTTCATCAGCACTAGTTTTTTTTCTCATACAGTTGGCTGGAAGTTGTCTTTTGTAAATGCAAGATGTTATCGTAACTAATGGAAGACCTCTGGGAAAGGGCAGATTATAGGAGTGACTGAGTGAAACTGTGACACGTCCTGACAACACCCCACCCCATCAATGATGATAGATCTTCACGCTCTGCGTTTGTGTGAGTAAGGGTGTGTAAAGCCAAATAATTTCCTTGCTGTAGATTAGATGCTCCTCTTTCTATACCAATTAAAAGGACAATAACAATAATGTTGCGCCACTTCAAAAGACAAAAAAACTTGTGTAAATCACATATCAGGAAATGAATGTTGGATATATTTGATTGTATCATCCCAAAAAATCTCAGGAAATAAATAATAAATTATAAGGGTTTTCAGGATTATTTGAGACTTTATTTATTGAAAATGATTATTAAAAGCAAAGAAATGCATGTTAGTAGAAGTTAATAAGAATTGACATTATGAGGTGATTCCCAGCAGGGATTAGATTAAAACAGGACTAAGCCTTAGTTTAAATAGCACATTTAAGTCGTTTTTACAAACATGCCTTACAAAAAACATTACTTGTGTGCATTTTGAGATATGTCAGTGCATGTCAGTTTTTTATGGCTTTACCTATTAATTAAATACGATGTTTAGTTAACATGTCTTGAAGATCTTTCACTTGATTCTAAACCATAAATTGCTGTGTAACCTTACAGCCCAATAAACTTTGGGCACAAATCTGCAAACAGTCCTGCATTACAAGCAATGGTGCATGGAAAAAAACCAAACATGAAATATATCCACTTTTACTAAAATTATACAGTTAAACAAATAATTACTGACTTTCCTATTTTTACAGATGTCTGATTAAAAGTGATTGTAATGTTCTGTATGAACACTGTACGTACTACTGTACACACCCCCTTAAATGCACAATGCTCATGTGTGTCGGATTGTCTAATTGTCAAAGGTGTTGGTTGCATTGACTCTATCATCTGGCATGTTTTTATTGTAAGTGAATGTGGTTCAACCACTTTAGTGACACTTCAGAAGGGAGGGGTGCGAGAATCTCCTATAAAAACAGGGAGAATAAACGAAGGATCAGCATTTACAGTAGAGCATAAAATAAACAACTCGGTAGAATCTCATGGATGGTGAGTTTGACATTTGTATTTGTTTAATTTATTTATTAACAGTTTTCCTGCAAAAAGTAGTACTATATAGAAATTAAAAGTAATCTTGTAGTATTTTAAATAATTATTGTTCAATATACATTTACAATACATTTATAATTATAGTTAATTATTTGTCTGTTTTGTGGCTAAATTCATTCAGTTCATGATTTGATTTTGTTCATTTTGTGTAGTGTTCAAGTTTAAAAGTGTCGACCTGCAGTCGGCCAAAAACCAGCTCAACCACAAGACCAACGGTCTGAGCTCCAGCACTTTGGTCCTGAGGAGAGGACAGGCCTTTCAGATTCTGGTGAGCTTCGATGGACGGGCATTTGATCCACGCAAGGATAAACTTGTCTTCCAAGTCGTCCTAGGTAATGTTCTGCATCATCCCACATCATTAACGTCCATTGCACTGAAATTCATCAGTTAGGTTGTTACTCATAGTTAGGCAGAATATAATTAATTTACAGCATGTTTAAAGGGAGACCAGGAAAATCCAGTTTATAGCTCATGAATCATTCTTGGGTTTGAACCTAAAACAGTTGAAATTCCTGCCCAGATCCTCACCCAGAAAGATGCATTCATCATTCCTGGATTAATGCATTCATTTATTCATTATTTGAATCCATAATTCTCTCGTCTAATCTCTCGTTTCTGTATAGAGTTCAACAGTGACTGCCCACTTTTTAGTAGTCGTGTTTCTACATATTTTCCCCATTCTTTCTTTAATAGATTTTTTAAATAAGTAATTGAATGATTTTCATTGTCATTTGTTTAATGTACAATATGTGCTAATGGTACCCAACTGTTGTGCTCTCTACCTGAACCAAATGGCCTCTCATAATCTCCTCTGTGCAGGTCCGCTGTCTGTCGAACTGCCTGTTTCTGGGACTGGACTGCCCTCCTCTGGGTCTGGACTGCCCGCCTCTGGGACTGGACTGCCCTCCTCTGGGTCTGGACTGCCCGCCTCTGGGACTGGACTGCCCTCCTCTGGGACTGGACTGCCCTCCTCTGGGTCTGGACTGCCTGTGTCTGGGACCGGACAACCATCTAAGACTCAATGGAGTGCCACTCTGGAGAAGGGTGTCCCCAATCCAAACTCCCCCCGCACAATATCAGTCTCGGTGCTCAGCACACCATCTGCGTCTGTGGGAGTTTACACACTCAGCCTGAGAGTCGAGAACCGCACGAGTGTGAAGACCCACTCGCTCGGTCAGTTCACGCTGCTCTGCAACCCTTGGTGTCAAGGTGAGCCTCACCCCCAGATGTGAACAATTATTCATTTTGAATTAATTGTAATTTTTACAATTATAGTAAATTATTATTACAATTAAAAAGAAAATATTTTTTAAAAAATTATTGTAATTATATTGTAATTGTAATTTTGTAAATGTAAAATTGTAATGTGGTCATATGTTAAAGATTGTTTTCATTTGTTATTGATACAGTATATTTTGTTGTGCAGGTGATTCTGTGTTTCTGAGCTCTGAGGAGCTGAGAGATGAATATGTAAGGAGTGATATTGGACTGCTGTTTAAAGGTACATCGAGTAACTACGTCTCCAGACCGTGGTCTTTTGAACAGGTGAGCAATGTTTGATCTTTGCCAAACATGGTAAAATATTGCAAGGATTTAACTGCAATATTGTACAGTTCAATGCATACTATGTATTCCTTACTTCTTACCGCTAAAAGAATAAACCTAATTGAGCCACATGTGGGAAAACATTAAAAACTGTTTTTCAACATAAATTGGAATATTCAAATGATCATTTTTAATGTTCACAGTATGAAAAGGGGATATTGGACATTTGTATGAAACTGCTGCAGTTGAGTCCCCAGTATCTAACCGACAAGAGAAAAGATTTACTGAACCGCAGCAATCCGGTCTACATTGGCAGAGTGATCTCAGCTATGGTGAGAATCTCATCTCTTTTCCTCTCCGCTGTTTTGCGCTCTTCTATTCTTCTCAGTTTTAACTCACTGTTGTCTCTCATTTTGTCTTTGAACAGGTGAACTCTCAGGATGATAGGGGTGTGCTAATGGGAAACTGGTCAGGTGAATACAATGGTGGCATTAACCCATCAACATGGTCTGGCAGTGCAGATATCCTCAGGAAATGGTCAGAATCACAATTCAGGCCTGTTAAATATGGCCAGTGCTGGGTGTTTGCAGCAGTCATGTGCACAGGTATGACAAACATCAGTTTTACCACTGTATTGTGCAGTCAGATGCGGCCCTATTTATCCCTCGCTTGATATTGATAAAGACAAACTGTAATGCATGCATGAACAGCATTCTTGCGGTTGGTTTTCAATCGCAAATGTGTTTTTTTTCATCTAACAGTAATGAGGGCACTCGGTATTCCAACTCGTGCGGTCACCAACTTTAGCTCCGCCCACGACACAAATGGAAACATGGTGATTGAGGAATATTACTCAGAGTTGGGGAAAAAGCTATCTCTCAGCAAGGATAGCATCTGGTGAGTTACATCTTTAAAATATGACTAATGGAACTGCTTTATAATCACACTAAATGAATAAGGATCTTTTTAACTGGAGAATAGTTAATCAGACTAATACTAGTATTTACATTTATGCTTTTGAACCAAATCTGATTGTCAATCATGTTTTTACTCTGAGGACCAATGTTTTTCAGGAACTTCCATGTGTGGGTGGAGTCGTGGATGAAGAGGCCTGATCTGGGTCAAGAGTACGATGGTTGGCAGGTTCTCGACCCCACACCACAGGAACCCAGCGCAGGTCAGTCATTAAAGTCCAGGTGAACCAGAAGTTCATTGAGTTTACTTCAGTGTTGTAATGTATTTTCAAGTGAAAACATTTAAAAAAAAGGCATTTTTGTGGATTGGCACAGATAAATTGTTTACCACAAAATGAATATTGTGTACTAACGTAAAGTAAATCATTTAATTTTACTGTAACTATAACATTCATGTTTTTCAGCAGGAGAATTTTTGGTTCTCCTGTTTGTTCAAATGAAAATCATTCGGAAGTATTTTTCGAATCAAATGAATCTTTAAATCTTCTGCTACAGGAATGTATAGATGCGGTCCCGCTGCTCTGAAGGCCATTCTTGACAGGAAGGTTGAGGCCCAGTACGATGTACCGTTTGTCTACGCTGAAGTGAATGCTGATGTGCGTACAATGATTGTGCGTGATGGGGAGGTTTTGTCGTCCGAGACTGATACTAAAAGAGTCGGAGCCCTGATCTGCACCAAGCGTCCAGGATCCATGCAAATGTTAAACATCACCTCAAAATATAAAATCGAGACAGGTGAGAAAAACAGAAGAGAGATAATGGCTTGCTGTTAATGAGAAAGTTGCAAAAATATCTTGTTTTTTTTTTCAGTTGAAAGAAAACCTGCCCCCGCTGGTAAGTCAGTTCTAATATAATCTAAATCTAAACATTCTTAAAAGAAGGTCAATACTTGAGAAGTTGCATAAGATTAAGACAAGAATTATTCGCCAATGGAATAAGAATTCAAAATATATTCCCTGAAACATGTATAATATCTCGGTTTTTATCTGCAGTTTTGGTGTAATAAAAAAACACAAAAATATGAAAATGATTTGACTAGATTGAAATATGCATGTTTTTAATTGACATTTCAACATTTATTTCCAGCAAATGCATTTGGGGAAACATCAAGAGTTAGTAAGTTCTAGCATTTACAGATTTTTAATCAATATAAACATGTCCAACTTTTTTGTCTACTTGCTTTATAACACAGTGATGTGACATTTCTTTTTTGTGCATTTTTGCATGTAGTTCCTAAGGATGTTGTTGTGTCTCTGAGTCTTCTGAAGACCCCTGTAGTCGGAGAAAACATTTTATTCAACGTCACAATCACCAACAACGAGAGCACACACAAAGAGCTTAAAGCACACGTCAATGCTCAGAACAAAGAGTACAACAGCAATCCCACCGACACCTTCTGGGAGGCTCATAATGACCTGAAGCTCGCTCCTAACGAAAGTAAGATTTCTACAGGAACCTGCATGATTCTGTAACATTCATTTCTAACCACTGGTCCTGCATACTACAATGGAAGCACATTTACTTTAGAAATGCACAAGTATTAGAAAGTTCACAATTGGAGACAATCTACTACTGTGAATTGAATTCACCTAGCTGAATTGGGTTTAACTTTGAGCTGGTGGTGGCGCTAGAGAGACAAAGATCCTAAGTTTACTGATCTACTGATAATTATATTCATGGCTTTTACTGTATTATTAAATTATTTGTTGAACTAAAGAGGAAATCTGAGCACTAAAGGATGGCGAACATACTGTAATTTAACTCTTAAATAAGTGAAACTGATCATCCATATTTTAATATCCAGCAAATCCTGAAAAAAGTAATCCTCTAAAATGATATTAAAAAGTATATTAGTTTTGAAATCTGTTACATTAAACATTATTATTAAATAATTTGTGCTGCCAAAAATTTATTTTGAGTACTGGATGAACGCAAGCATAATGCATATCTAAAGGGCTATTTCACCCCAAAATAATTGTATTAAATATTTATTTTGTATTCCACAGAAGAAAGTCATATAGGTTTTGAACAACATGAGGGTGAATAAATGATGACAGAATGTTTTATTTATGGGTGAACTGTTTCTTTAAATATGCAATATCGACATATATAATCAAAATGTCCTGCAGGCAGACACATCATATGTCAGAGTCTGATTCTTGTTATCTTTCACCAGCTCATACTTTCAAACATGAGATCTCTTCCAGCGATTATGCATCTAAAGAGTTGAGGGAGGATTATCTGGTTAACCTGGCTGTGGTTATAGAGGACGTGGAGACTCAGAAGAGAACGCTGGCTTCTCAAGAGTTTAACATCATCAGCCCTACTCTCACTATACAGGTATGTCAGCCTGTGATGGACAAACCTACACATAAACTGGACTACATGGACTAAATAAACACTTGTGTCACTGCCTTATGAGGGAGAGAATACACGTTTATTATATAAACAAATGACAAGTATCAATATCAATTTGGAAAGATCACTGTCATTCTTCCAGATCGCCAACGAGAACTCTGTCGTAGTTAATACGCAGCAAGTTGCCACGGTGACCTTCACGAGCCCCTTCGCCGTTCCAGTGAATGGAGAGCTTACGGTTATGGGTTCAGGACTCTTGGAAGAGAAAGTTCAAATCAGGTACATAGTGTTTTTTCATTCTTGCTTGTTTCAGGGGTTGCAACTTGCTTCACATACCTGAGAAATGACATCAAATACATCAGCACTTATTTGTTTAGCAGACAGTTTTATCCAAAGCCAGTTACAAATGAGGAAAAGTACAAACGCATACTGTGTCACATACATACTGTGTTTGCGAACAGGGAGGGGTGGCTTACATAAAGACTTGAGATTGATTCTCTGGAAAAAATCCAACAGATTGATCTTTGATTTGTGTTTCTTGAACTATGATTGACTTGACTGGCAGCATTTGAGAAACTGTAAATTACACAGTTATTGCAAGTGTGTGTGTGCGTCTGCAAAACAGTGTGTGCTGCTGTTATATGCAAATCGCAAAAACTCTGGAGTGAATTTATGATAAACAGAATTGCTCTATTCGATACATAATCAATCCTAGATTAACATCCAAAACATCTCAAAGTGTACTGTATGTCTCAACATCTCAAGAATATCTGATTTTTTTATTATCTATTACTGTAACATTATTTTGACTTAAAAGTACAGTTCGAATCATTAAAATGAAATATGAACAATAGTATACAGTAGGCTATGTACATTTTTTTCTATCATTTTCTAAATGTTGTGTTCTTTTGTCTCTCAGACTCACACTGAAGCCTGGAGAGGCCATGAAAAGACCCGTTCAGTTCACTCCAAAGATGACAGGTTCCAAGATGCTCCAGGCTAGTTTAGTGTTGACAAACCTGGCCAGTGTCCTTCATGGGTTCAAGACTATTAATGTTAAACAGGCTTGAAGAGGGTGAACGGTTAAAAGATTTATGGGAAACTGTGTATGAACTCTACTCAGCATATTTTTAATCTGTGTTTTTTATATTATGTTTATTCAGAACAAATCAGTAGTTTTCCTTATTTGTAAGTTAAAACATCTGCTAAAGAAATAAATGTAAACGTGAAAGAAATCCTTATGTAAAGTAATAAACTAACTATGGAAATGATTCTTTGTTTCTTTGTTTAACATGTAATATCACTATAAATATAGTCATTACTTTAGATAACTTAAAAAATGTTAAGCCAAATTTATTCTTATTTAGCCTTATTAAGAATTTTCATTATATATAGCCTACTTTTACATATACAATCCTTTACACTGGAGGGCAGAAATGATGCGTGTTTCACGGCATTAGAAATCTGTCTGTCAGTAGATACAAATGTTTAATCATGATTCATCTCACCCATTTTTATGCTTCATCATGATTACATATGTGAACATTAAGAATACACCATTCATCTTGGTTAACATGTTTATTATGTCATCATTTACTATATCCAACCAGGTAAACCTTTGGCCCTCAACTCTGATTGGTCGATTCAAACTCAGGTGGCCATTAAATATCGAGCCTGCTCTGAAAACGCTAAGCTTGGCCTTTTTGCTCTATACTTGCCCTCATCAGAAACTGGTTCGTGGCGTCTCTTCGGCCACTGAGGTTCGGAACTTTTCAGTAGGACTGCATTCTGAAACCTCTAGAACATTTCCATCTCTCCAGCACATACGGATATTGGTCCAGCACAGAGCTCGCAAGTATCCGATTCTATACATAGGCATATACAGTACATATGTTTACCATGTAGAGTAGTTTAATAAACAACCATATATTCATTTGTGATGGGTTTTCAGATTCAGATTCATTCTTTATTGTCCTCATATAGCCCTTTTCCACCAAGGCAGTTTCGGTGCTGGTTCGGAGCCAGAGCCTAGTTCGAAATCGGTTCTTTGTCTTTCCACATGCAAAGCACCAGCTCCGAACCAGAAAAGGTGGTTCTTATCTAGCACCGAAACGTTGCTGGGCTAGAAGTAAGAACTGCTTGCGTCAGATGCTGGGGGCTTACCGTGACCACTGACGAACACTGACCGCCATTTTTGAAATTCAATTCAATTAAATTCAATGGATGCGAAACAAAAGCAACACTGGTTTGAGGAAGAAACAAACTGTTTTCTTGCACTCTGGTCCTCTGCAAAGCCATGAACATCACAAGCAATGCAACGTCCGCCATTGTTGATGGTGTTTTAAGTTTGGCGCTACCGCGCTAACGTTGCTGGGAAAGATGAGAAGTAGTCAGTGACGTATGACCTCGCTCCCTTGTGGCTCTCTAACCCGTGGAAAAGCAAACCGGTTCTTAGCAGGTTCACCAGTGGAACCAGCTCTGAACCAGCAATAGCACTAGCTCCGAACCAGCACCCGGTTCATTTTGGTGGAAAAGGGGTAATAGAGGAAATTTGTTTTCACAGACTGTACCACGTTACACATATCACAATGCACAATTCACATAACGTTTATACATAATTTACACCAGAAACATAACAGGTTCAAATACAAATACCGCCACATATACACCACCACCTTAAAACACATGTACATTATGTATATTACCCGGGGTTGATAGCGGCAGCTAAGAGATTCAATTTGTACAAACTCCACGATTCCTGTGAGTTTAACACCTTAATGGCTGCGGGTACGAAACTCTTCCCAAAGCGCACCTTTTTTTGAGGTAACTGTCTATATCTGCGACCCGAGGGCAAAAGGATAAAACATGGGTTAAGGGGATGACTCAAGTTCCTTATTATACCATTTGCCCTGCGGATGACAGAAGTCTCTATTAGAGCTGACAAATTAGGAGTGGAAATACCAATTATTTTTGAAGAGATCTTTGTGATATTAAAAAGCTTATTTCTGTTCTTACAAGAGAGCATGGTGAAATAACAAGTGACGCAATACAGGATAATGGATTCAATAAGACTGCGATACATTAACAGCAGAAAATGTGGTTTCACAGACAGGAGCTTCAGCTTGCGCAAAACATGGAGTCTCTGTTGACAGCGTTTATACATATCTGTGACTTGGTGGTCAAAGCTAAGTTTATTGTCGAAAGTAATACCCAGGTATCTAAAGGTATCAGCAATTTCCACTAACTCTACAGCACAGTGAGAGGTTGGGAGCTTGCGCCGAGTGTCTAAAATGAGGTTTTCTGTGCTCACGCTCACATACTTGGTCCCTTTAAGTGTGTTTGATTTACGCTACCTTTGCTCTAAATCCTGTTTGGTAAAGTCACGTTACTTGTGGCCATGAGATAACGTAAAGTGTGTAATATCATTGATGCATTCGCTGGACGAATGCATACAAATATTGTTATACTTTATATTACTAATCAGACTGTAAAAAATGTATATTTAATAATGATTATTATACGTATTTTCCTTTGAGCTAAACTAATTCCTTGACTGAAATTGATGTTTTAAATAACTCATCATTATTTTAACATGCAGCTAAAACAGCAACACACTTTTGACTACCATTGTAATTTGTCCTACTATCTAACATCACCCGAAATGTGACCTCTGCATTTAACCTATCCAGAGAGTAGTGAACACACGTACACCCGGAGCAGTGGGCAGCTATCACTGCAGCGCCTGGGGATCAAGTGGGGGTTAGGTGCCTTGCTCAAGGGCACCTCAGTCGTTACCCGCCGGCCCTGAGAATCAAACCGGCAACCTTCTGGTCATGAGCCCGACTCTCTAACCAGTAGGCCACGACTGCCCTACTATGGTACTGCCCTACGAACGTGTACATGGCGGCCTGACAAAGTCCGGTGTTTCGCCATGAAACAGGAGGTTGTTGTAACTCATGCATACAATGTCTAACAGTCCCCAGACTTCACACGTCTGATAAAAGTCCTGGCCTGAAGACATCTACATTGTAATGTTCAGTTAGTTACAGCTCCACCTGCAGGCAACAGGATGTGGCATGTTTTACACTGTTATGAACTCCTCAACATCATATTTGGCCAGACTAATCTTAAGACCTTTGTGATGATACATTGCGAAGATCCTAACTCTTAGTTGAAGAACCTGTACATGGCAAAGTCTGGTGTTTCGCCATGAAACTGGAAAATGTTGTAACTCATGCATACAGGCCCCAGACTTCACATATTCGACAAGAGTCCTGGCCTGAACACATATCCATGTCAGTGTTCACTTAAGCGTCACAGCGCCACCAGCTGGCAACAGGGAATGTGGCACATATAAATAAATAAATCCTACTATAATTCACCTGCATTAATTTTAACACCTACCATTTACTGTTTTCCATACGTAATCGGGTAGCGGTGGCACTTACTTGTCTATCATCTCAATTCCAAGAAAGAAATCTCTTGGACCCATGTTCTAAACCCAACAGGAAGTCATTAGTCAGAAGTCAATATGCACATTGCCCACCGTTCGCTGTCCCTGAGGCCAACAGGTGGTGGTGGCACTTGCGCGAGGGCCCGAACATCGTTGCTCGCAGCTTTAATTACACTTATATTTGTCACAGTGACGTGCACTACCGCCGGTGGCGGCTCACCACCGTCATGGCACTTTACCACCGCGGTGGTGCGGTTGTCAGTCACAGCCCTAGATGCGGTGACTGTTTAGAGTTAGTTAACCCGTAAGAAAAGCGTACACTCTCTCAGCATAACAGAGTAACGTTAAGTTTGTGATTTATTATGTTTTCAACTTTATGCACGTGTTGCGCAGACCTATCAGTTTATATCAAAGTAACACGAGAGCAATTAATGACAGACGCTTTCTCCTGCAGTACACGCCGATCGGTCTGGGCAGCGCTGCTTGATGTCCGACAAACCAAACATATTGACAAGTTTGGGACACGGTGACACAGGGCAGAATGTAATAGTGTGGCGCGCACCCGTATAATTGTTTTTCTTACGGCGACAGCCAAAGCTAAAGAGGGAAGTTAAGCAGACTCATGCCCATCATGCATTCAAATCATTAAAATTGACGCGGTTGGCAATCAAACTGCGTTCTTTGCCTGAGCAACAAACAAAAATACTCAAAAATTTCTAAACTATCCTAATGAAGAAACGAAACGAAACTAAATATATTTTACCATTTAAAACAAAACTAAAATATTTTAATACTTTTTAACTATTTATTAATTCTAAACTACTTTAAAATATTTAACAGTTTAAACAGTGTCATTCACATCATAAATCAAATTCGTGTTCCAGCGCAGTTGGCAATCAAACTATGCTTTCTGCACCTGAGCCACAAACAAAACAAAAAAAACATTTTTCAAAAATAACTTGATAACGAAATAAAACAAAATATGAATAATTTGCCATTAAAAACAAAACTGATCTATTTTAATTGCTGCAACAGCCTGTGTAATGCGTAGGTACAAAAAACACGACGGGCTTCAGTCAGACTCTACTTTAGCTCCGTTGTGTAGACGCGCTGCTAATTTAAACGACAGAAATGGTGTTTGTCAAAGGTCACTATATGCAGACTGCTATTTTAGCTGAAAATAATATGGAAGTTGAACATATTGATGCTAACACCATGAGGTAATGATATCTGTTTGCTCAGTCGTACACTGATAATGTTTGTACTGGTGGAAAACTGCAGTGAATACTGAAACATTAGTTAGATTTTACTTCTACCTCAAACGATGTTATATTCAGTATGGCTTGGCGACGTCTCAAATCCTTGCCAGTTCATGTTTCTGCGTTTCAACCGCGAAAGCTGAAACAGTAGCGAGTGAGCGTGCGTGCGTGCGTTCGTATGTACTGTATGCGTTTGTGTGTGTGCTGCTCACATTGCGCTAAAGCAAGAGAGAGGGGGACGCATTTCGTCTAGCTGTGAACAATGGCACAGCAACAAAACAATGGTGCAGAACTCAACGAAATTCAAATAAATATTTATGTTGTTATAAGAAAAAAAATTGGCTCGTTTTAAGACTGTGGCGGAACAAAGGAGACTATGGTGGGCTGCCATAGTCTCGTCAATGACTGGGAAGCTACAAAGGTTACGTAGTCAGCAGTGAGTGCTTCTCTTTTCATTTGTTTCAGTCATATCAACCACATAGAATAGCAGGAATATTAGGCTGCCGTCACGAATTTATTGACATCCGATTTCTTTCTCAACTTTTCACGCTCACTTCAGACAAAAACGACCATGTTTATGACCTAACTCTGTGAGATAGGTGCAATATGCTGTGAAAACGTTTGAAAACAATTTAGACGCTTTGATCCTTTATTTCTCGATCGCAGTTACCGCGAGTGTGTGTGTGTGTGAGACGCGCAGAAGTGGACGTTTCAGATGATTTGCCGAAACACAACGTTATCGATCTTTATGTCACAGTCTCCAATTTGGGTATGTCATATTTGTAATAGACTTAAAAGCTGCCCCCAGCTTCAGGCTTTATAAACGTACTCTCCAATCGGCAGGACTGTTCGCTTGCTAACGTACTCTCCAACGTGACGTCTCCACTCCGGCAACCAAGACCCGCACCATTTTAATTCTGATTGGCTAGTAATGTTTCTTTGGTTGAGAGTGATAGCTGTGTTCATAGCCGCGGGAACGTATTTTGAACAGGGGGTGCTGCGATTTTTTTGTTCTTTTGCCAGGGCAGAAGTTATGATTATGTCATGGGCGAGCCGCTTAGTTTAATGTTAATAAATAACAGAGGCAAAAATTAGTTGCTGACTAGAATAAAGATGGATTCCAGTTTGATTCTAGGATATAGCATATAAAACAAACACATAAACACATGTTATATAATGCCTGTAGCCAAAGCACAATCTGTTGTACGAAACTAACTTAGCTGCATGGCAGCAGCTTAACCAGCCAAACATCAACCTATAATAAACCAAGGGAAAACCAGTCACGTGATTAAACACAACTGCATGCTGCACGGCGACAGCAAATAGAAATCACCCCATAACGTTACACATTCTGCATGTAACGTTAGACCTATTAGCCACAATCTCAAATAAAGAAATAACTGTCTTACATTACTGCTGCATTCAACATTATTCAATAATAACTGTGTATATAATTTATATTTATAAAAAAATATTAAAATGATGACAACTTGAGATATTAAAGCCTTACACCCCCCTAACCTTACCCTAAACTTTATGAATAAAAATTAATTTTAAGTCTTAAATAAATTTTATTAAAAAGAAATGTCTTTATGATCTGTAACGTGGTAGAAAAATGTAAATGAGCCGGAGTTGGATTTGAACCTGGGTCTCCTGTGCCACGCAATACAGACTTTACACCTTACGCCACCGGAGAGGATGTTTGAAATGGTGACGTTTTTACACTTTTTCTATTCTAATTACATATTGGTGGGCGGACCTAGTGCAAATACTATCTATTTATTTTTGACACTGTTTCCGTTTTTCTTTTGCTCCACGTCAGGGGGAACTTGCCGCGGCTATGGCTGTGTTCCTCTCATACCATTGGTAGGTGAACTTATGAACTGATATTAATAAGATTTTTAAATGTAATCTTTTTTTAAAGTAAATCTTTTTTCCGCAGTCAAACGCAGCAAGCCAGAGATCCGGCACGGTGCTGGAAAACTTTAAGCCCTGAATAAAGGCTTTTAAACTTTTATAACACTTTCGAGTGCCTCGGAGTGATGTTTTTTTAGGTTTCATATTAATTTGACTTTTAGAAATGTTTAAAGTATTTCCACTTTCCTACTGACTGTTACTCATGAAAACATGACGTGACACACGTTCACTGGAAAATCTATGGGTATAGCGACAGTTAGAGATCAAGAGCAGTTATTAAAATTTCCCCGCCACGGCCCCTAAGGCGGCGAGAAACGCATTCTGGTTGAGCACCAACTGTAGCAGCACCTACCGACCAACTGAAATACCCTAGTAAGGAGCTATAACACACAGTAGATTAAACGCACTAGTAACCAGCTAAAATCCCTTAACAACACCTACTGATCAGCTGAAATACCCTAGTAACAAGCTAACATACCTTAGGAACACACAGTAAACAGCTCAAAGACCCTAACAATGCATAACAACCAGATTAAACACCCTAGTAACCAGCTAAAGTCCCTTAGCAATACCTACTGATCATCCAAAACAACCTAGTATAGCAAGCTATACCATCTCAACATCACACAGTAAATACAAACTACTGACCAACTGAAATAACAAATGTACTGACCAGCTGAATTACCGTAGTAACAAATGTATAACACAATAAACAACTAAAAACCTAACACATAGCAAATTAATTAAACGCACTAGTAACTAATTACAACAACCTAGCAACACCTAAATACTTACCTTAGTAACCTTAGTAACAAGCGAGCATACTTTAGCAACAGGGTATGCTAGTTTGTTAGTAGGGTACTGGTGTCCAGAAGTGGTCAGGTTTCAGTACACTGTGGAAAAGAGAGAGTGAGCTTTCATGAAGGTGTCTTCATCTGCAGGTTTAAATACATGACCCAAGCGTTGACCTAACCTGAGTTTCTGACACGTCTGAACAGGTCCTTGTGAGCCTCCTGAGCCGCTCTAATTCTAACATTGATGTTCTTCAGTGATTTCTGTTAGACAAAAGTGAAACATTATGATGTGTTCAGTATTTACATGTGTGCGAGCACATGTGCACTAGAGTTTGAGCTCTTACGCTGTGCTGTTCCTTCTCGCGGACAATCACATTCCTCTTCAGCTTCACCCTTTCCATTGTCTGTATCTTACTCATGATGTCCCTCGAGGTTTGCTTCTGTTGCTCAGCTATCATGTCTAACTCGTTTATTCTAGACAAAAACACACAAAACACAAATGAGAAACAAACTCAGACACTGTTACTGATGTGTTGTCATTGTGAAATAAATGAAATACTGTCATTACAACTCACATAATTCTCAGCAGCTCCTTGAGCTGGAGGTCCTGTTTAACACACACACAAACACACTTAAAAAATATTCCTGGAGTAGGAAACTAAACAAAATCACCTCACAACACATTATTTCATTTTATGTAAAGAAGAGCAAACACACCTTAAAGGATACACTCATCTCATACGGGATGTTGTTCTGATGATTTTCGATTATCTGTGATTTTCTGTGGAGATTCTTGATTTCACTGTAATGGGATGATGTAACAGGGATGGTATTAATATAGGTAAAACACTGTTTGTGTACACCTGAAACAAAAGTAGACTTGTGTTTATTTGGATGTGTGATGTGTTACTTACTTTTCCAGCTCTAGGATTCTCTTATTGATTTGACTGAGAGCTTTGTTATCATCCCGAATGGCCATCTTCAAACACTGAGCCCTGTGAAAGAAATCTCGTTTTAGCGTTACATTTACACACGCACGCACGCAAATACAAATGTAATTCCAATAACTTTGGCTTGGAGTGAATTTCTCACAAAAACCAACAATGAAACCACAAATGAAACGATAACCATGAAAAATGTCTTACTCTGCTTCAGCCGTCCGAAGAAATGTCCAGTGATCTTTTTCCCGCTGGCCCTGTTCAAAGAAGCGTTCTTCCTGCTCTGACACCCTGACACCTACAGAAAAACACATATTCATGTATTAGGGGTGTTTCATTGGGAACTGAGCCCTAGGGCTATGACGGTTGCCGTGACAACAGCATCACCGCGGTGATAAAGCGCCACGACGGTGGTGAACTGCCACCGGCGGTAGTGCACATCACTGTGACAAATATAAGTAATAAAAATGACAGTTGCATTAAGGATTGCTATTTGTAGCCTTTCAGTTGTGGATATTTTTTTTTGTTTAAGATTTTACATTAACACAGAAATTATTAGCATACGTTTCCATTGGTGCGTTTGAGCACGGGCAGAAGTTATTCTGCGGGTTCATTATTTACTGATGTTTATTTAAATGTTTTATATGCTGTAGTGTGCCGTTTCACTGATGGATTTGCACATTAAACATGGACGGACGATTCATCCTCATTTATTTCAGATATCATATTTCAAAAAGTATTTAAATAAGGCCTATATCTCTGTTCCACTTGTCATGTGGTTGCTACACGCACATATAATAATATAAATGTATTATTAAATGTTAAAACGATTAAATGTTTTATGAACTCACATGGGTGCCGTACCAACTGAGCCCACTGGCTCTCGCCTTTGGACATCCCGAATGGTTTTCTTTTGGGTGGTGGGACATCTAACAGCAACATAACATCAGATTTATTTAGTGATGAAACAGTGTGTTTTAAAATATGACTTTGGCACGCTGATTTAATGTTGTTTTAACAAACTCACCCAGAACCGGAGTGGATCCACACACGCTGCACCCAAGTCTTCTCTTGGGGATGGGTGGTGATACAGGGCGTTTCTCAAGTGGGGTGTGTGGAAGAAATGCACCAACACCTGCAAAATCAAACTTTCATCTTAAATACACTTTTCAAGAAGAAACTTGATACACTTTTCCTTCCACTCCAGCAATATGTTTTGAAATGAAGATGGCAAACTTTACCAGAACAGGTCTGCTGTTCGATAGTGGTGACGGGTCTGAAGCGCCTATATTTATTTTGGATCATTTTCTCTGCAAAAAAATGAAAAAATTCACTGACAGATTCACATCAACATCACTTTCACAAGACCAGATTTCCATCACTGACACAATATACCATATAGACAAGATTGGAAATATTTGTAATTCTACACGCGTTTCAAGAACAAAAGCAAAAACACAATAGGCCTTTTTCACGCTTCCGGGTTTTTGACATCTGCATCGCTCCACGGAAGGTAAACGATGTTCCGGTTTCAGCAGTATCCAAGTCTAACAAGAGTGTCTGGATTAAATGTCTTCGTATAAATAATGTAAACAAGCTTAATACCTTATTACCGCCTGTTTAAAGTTAAGATCTTAATTTTAAAAAACCCCGCAACTAAGAGGGGGCTCTTTCTGTTTCAGAAAATTTAAAAAAATGTCTTCTGTTGTCTGTTCTCTCTAGTGCTTCTGACATTATCAAAAATATTTTAATAATGTAAAATATATAATATCAGACTTTTTACTCGGGGGTGCATTGGATCATTGCCATGCATTATGTATGCGTGTTTTATGATGTCTGCTCTGTGTTACTGTGATAGGGGAGTGAATAATTGTTTATTTATACAGTATATTAAAATAAACGGAAGACCACGATTATTCAGGAACATTGGAATCTTATGTGCAGTATTGAAAGCGACCCATTAAAAGACTGGAGAAGGACAATACAGCTGTTTATGGATGTAACCTCAGTTCCCTGAAGGAGATATAACACTAGCTTAGTGGTTTTTGGATATTTTACTGCAAAACTGTTACAAACTGCACCTTTAAGGAAACCTAATGTAACATTAAAATAGAAGAGCTCAACTAAAGCTAGGTGTTCACAATGGATCACAATAATGGTGATTTTTGCAGGTACAAAAGTGATACTGATTCAATGCAATTAACATTGAAAAATCATACATTTTTAACCTTGATTCAACGGTTGCTTGCTATCTTACTGCATTAAAATCATTGAACTCAGCTTATTTCAAAGAGTATCACTTAATTTATTTCCATGTGTAAATTGAAACTAGTCTGACAAACTAGAAATTTCAACAACCAGACTTTACTTTGTACAGAGTTCCACTGGACATCAATATTGGACAATCAGGAGACTCCGTGAAAAGTCGTAGAAACACCTTTATCTTTTGGCCCATAAAGGGACGTCTTTTCAATGTCTTTCATATTTTGTATGGGACTCGAGAATAAGTCCAATTCCGAACATGTTCGAGTACGAGTCGAGACCGAGTAAAAATGCACACAAGTCCACGACAAGACCAAGACCATTCAAATAGGGTCTCGAGACCGAGTTCAAGACCGAATCCGAGTCTCGAGACTTCAACACTGGTGTCTTTATAGACGTGTGCCGTTGTTTTTCAAACGCGCTAATACAAACAAACATTGTACTGTTTTGTCCCTTTGGTCGCGATTATCAAGTAGTGAAACTCATACGTAGTGACAGTACTGAAATTAATGACACTCAATACATTTAAGAGACTTCTAGATTTGTTTGAGTGGGCTTTTAGAAACACTTCGATAAAAACAAACGTTTTCTCACTCACCACGCGTTGCTTCTTTCGCTCGTGCTGTGCGCGAACTCTTTTCCAGGACGAATAAGAAATTGCTCTGATTCTCTGTGGTTTTAAAGTGAAGAAGTGAGCGTTGACCGAGCTGTGTGGATAACACTGTTTGTACTGATAAACATCTGTCTGCATGCGCGCGGCTAAGCATATTCGACTACGTCACAAAAGAGTTCAATCTTTATGACGTCCAGGGGTGCGTTTCCGAGAGAGAAGGTGCTCGCTGCAAGTGGAAGTTTGGACGGGGTGGTGGAGTTTTTCCCCTTCCCGAAACCTAAAACCCAAGGGGAGAAATGCCGGACGTGGATCAAGCAGTATGGAAGGCATCATTCACAACTAAATGTGGGACATTAAAACGCTTAACGTGAAAAACGCTTAACGTACCCAAACAGCGATCAAGGAAAACCAAATTTCTGTCAAACCTTGCTTGTATTAAACACTTGCTGCTGTCAAAAGAACGAGCTCTTGGTCCGCGGATAAAGTGAATAATATCACGTTAAGCGTTTTCTCCCCCATAGAAGTCCATTATAAGGAAACGCTTAACGTGGCGTAACGTACCTAAACAGCGATCAAGGAAAACCAAATTTATGTCAAACCTTGTACTAAACACTTGCTGCTGTCAAAAGAACGAGCTCTTGGTCCGCGGATAAACGGCAACGCCAGTTAGCCTACTGACGCAATTAGCCACGCGAGCATTCGTGCCACAAGAACGCACTGTATCATCTCATTTATATTTCTGTCTCTTTTTATCAGAGCTTTTAGAAACATGCTGTTTTGTTCTAGTTTGCTCCACAGGCTATTCAGCTCGAAGTAACAACACTGAAGCCAGGAGTTAGCAACTTTATTGCCTTTCAGCCTCATTTCTTAATATTGGTTTCAGACAGGGCATAAAGAGTAGGCTACGCCACTTTTCAACACAATGCACGGTGGCTTTTGAAGTATTCATTACAACTAAAATGACAGAAATTTGTCTAAGCCACGTTAACCTGTTTTCTCTTATAATGGACTTCTATGGTGAGAACGCTTAACGTGATATTCATTTTATCCGCGGACCAAGAGCTCGTTCTTTTGACAGCAGCATGTGTTTATTAGAAGTAAAATATTTAACAGAAACTTGTTTTTTTATCGCTGTTTAGGTACGTTAAACTACGTTAAGCGTTTTTCATGTTAAGCGTTTTAGAATGTCCCACTAAAGGTCGACAGGATTAACAAAAACACCTATGTTTGCTCCAAGGTAAGAGCACGCTAATGTAAGCTAGCTAGCTAACTCA
This sequence comes from Triplophysa rosa, assembly GCF_024868665.1. Lineage (NCBI taxonomy): Eukaryota > Metazoa > Chordata > Actinopteri > Cypriniformes > Nemacheilidae > Triplophysa > Triplophysa rosa. Next base: position 22,887,982 of record NC_079896.1, on the reverse strand, counting down.
GCACATCATTGCTTGGAAATAATGACGGTTCTTTGTTCATAATGCATATATTTGAACGTTATATAAGATGATTAAAGGCAAGACGGAAATGTGTTTGTGTTGTTGATGATGTATGGCTCAGCTCAGCATCTCTGGCTCTTGCCAGGTCCAAGGCATAAATTAGACCCACGACGTGTGAGCACGAGCAGTAGCCTGGCGCGCTACTAAAAATATAAGCGGGAGAATGTTATCATTCATAGGCTTTAGCTTCAATTTTGATTAAATTATTTTCTAATCGGTTGCATATTATGTCGTGGATATATCCCTCGAATGCACACTGCAGTCCCTTTGTCTTGCTCTCTCAGATATGTCACATGTTCGCCAAAAATGACTAATTATCTCCTTGGGAATGTCTGACACCGGTGCATACATACTGTAATACACTTGCCAGGCGTGAAAGCTTGACAGGCGTAGCAACAGTAACTAAGGAGGGCGGGGCTTAGCGAAGGGTCAATTGTTTGAACAAGTTGGTTCAGCAATCTCGTTGATGACGCCACGCCCGCAGGTGGTGGAGTATGGAACGCGAACGGGTATGGCGCTCGAATTGTATGGAAGGCCAAGTGGTTCAAATATACGTGAATTTAAACACGTTAAGTACACGTCAACAACGTGTATTTCACACGTACTCAACGTGTATTTAACGTGTACTTAATGTGTTGTTTACGTGTGAAAAATTAACGTGTACATGACGTGTTAAATACACGTCAATTACACGTAGAATACACGTAAACAACGCGTGATTCAGATGCCAGTTTCCAGTTTAAATAGCTCAATATCATTGGCTGCTTAAGAATTGGGTCAAACCATTTCTGCAAACTTGGGGGGTGTTATAGACTCTGTGCTACCAACATTTAGCATGCTATGGATCCTTCTATTTATTTGTCTTTTCTTGTCTTTAATTTATTATTGTTATGTATATAAACTATTAGGATTGCTGTTTTATGAAAAACTGGGTAAAAATAAAATTACCTCCTTTTACTCCACTCATGCCTTTCTCATGCACGTTCTAGCTTTACCATTCATCAAACTTTGGTTAGCATATAAAAAATTATATTTGTGTGGGAAAACTGTTGCAGCAGAGGTATCAATTAAGACAGGTTTAGGATACAGAGCATTGTAATAAATATCTGTCTTTGGAAAACAATGTGAGTTTTTTGTGCTTACATTTATAACCAGCAGGTGGTGCTTGTTAAAACCTTGTTTGTTCAGAGATTATGCACACATGATATTATAATTTAAAATTAATTGAAAGACTTTCAGGATTGGGATGAACGCTTGTACTTAATTCTTATTAAACACTTATTTGTGAAATGAGTGAAGAATAACATGAAAGAGTGACGTCTGCGCTTAACAACCAAATCCTAACTCAAAGTGGTACTGGCAGCTGATCAAGACAAAATATAATTCAACGTTTTTTCAACCTTTATAAGGGTGAAACAAATGAAGAAGAGACACTTTCTGTGTGCTGTGACAGAATTTATGAGGTAAATGCAATGAGCTATTCTTTATTCCACACATTTGAATGTGAACATAAATTACTGTCCCCTTCCCGAGGGTACAAGAGAAATAGAAACAAAAAAAATCTTTAATTGCTTTATATAAATTAAATTCAGTCCTATGTTAGTACGAATGAATGCCACTTTCTCTGATTTAAATAATTTACCTAATCTAACCTAAAACAGATTGTCGGGGCCTTTTAAGAACCCTGCAACCCTCTCTCTGCACACTTACGGACATACAGACTTCCTGGAAAATACACAGAAAATGTGTCCAGGAATTTGTCCCGGGATCGTTAGATTTTGTTCATTCTCACTTCCAGTGATTTTCTGGAATCTGTGCGCACAGATTGATCAAAGTAATTTCAAGTTTAAACTGCGATTAGAAGCAGACAGCGCTATTCTCGCATCTCTGAGCTTAAGTTCGTTGATTATGACTCTTGCATACATCCGTGATTTAGCTAAAGACGAATGGTATTTTTTAGTTGTCGATTAACTAAAGAAAACAAATTACTTTGTTTGTAATTGTTTATAGCCAAATTATTTATGATTTATTATAGATGCGTGTCATCAGTACACAGCTTTTATGGCATTGTTTCTGCCTTTTCCTCACACAGGGCACTTTCTGGGACTGATCCTGTTAATGTTACTAGTTCCCCTGTCCGGAATCACTTTTTGGATCAATCCGTGATGCGTTTGCATTCACACAGAAGGCACTCTGGCAATCTTATGGCAATTTTATGGGATCACCGGTCTGTGTGAATGGGGTTTAAGTAAACTCATATAATTAAGTATACATATTTATTAATAGACTTTACTTCCTCTATTTAGTCATATGACAAACAATATAAAATTTTGAGATTCAGTATGCATTTAAAGTGACATATAGTATATTGATGTCATCTTTGATGGCTGGTCCCAGCTGAGTGGTCAGCTGAAGCATACAATTTTAATTCTTTGGGTCATCACCATCCTGACACTGGTTTGAGTGAGGGCCACACTAAAGCGGTTCTGTGGTCATAGCAGAGACCTCTGCAAAAACATCTGCATATGGCGTGCATAACCCCTGTCCGCCACCAACAGGCCATCAATCGCCCTGTCTTAGTACAGAAAAGGGAAAATTGTATATAGGGTCTCTTTGCCAAAATCCAAGTGTTCTGTTTTGTTCCCTACATACTTTACCTTCCTCAAGCACTGACAGAACACAGATTCCTGCACTGAGCCAGGCCAGTTGACATCCACGCTTGTGATCATACATTTATACAAATCATTTGCATTATTAAATGTACAGTTGGTCATTATCATCATTACTATTCTTTACAATTTTAAATCAAAACTGATGTCACTGAAAAGACAGCTCACATGCACAATAGACCTAAAAGTGTCACGGGTTTCCTTAGTTTTGGTTGTCCTGTTTTAGTTTTGTCTTCTGTGCCTGATTTCCTTATTAGTTAATTAGTCCCTCACCTGATTCTGTTTAAACTGATTATGTTCCCCTATGTATTTAAGTCTGTCTGTTCCTTTAGCTCATTGTATTGTTCTTACATGTTTATGTATGTACGTACGTACTCCTGGTTTATCCTTGTACAATTATTATTATTAAAGTATCTTTTGGAATGTAACTACTTCGTCGAGCGCTTGGATTATACAGCTTCCATGACCATAAGAGACTTTCTTTTCACAAAACCAGAGCTGATTACAGCGTATATGCAGAATATTGCTCTTATGACTCTAGGTAATGCTTCCAAAGGATAACAGCAGAAACATTTATTATTGATCTTTTTAATGTGTACTGTATTGTATGATACATTATTTAGTGAAACCTGCTTTTTTTCGAAGTGAAACCTACTTTTTAGAACAAAATGAATATAAAGGGTTATAATAGCAGCGTAAAAAGGGAGTCCATTAAATGTCACCTGTCAATGTCTTTCTAATGTATTTTTTTGAACCAAGAAATAGAACAATGTCCAGGTGAAACAGTGAACGTAGCTTTACAAGACACCTTGATATATGTCAACATGCAAGACTACCAAGTACTGCACACAAGTTTACTTTGTTCTTTGTAGTAATACGTTTTTAGTATTAAAACCATCGACACAACAAACTGGCCATATCTTGCGTATAGTAATCAGAGTAACTTTACGCAATTCGGTCAGGGGAGGGCGGGTTCTTTGCACACACAACCTTCAGGTGGCTGCCGTGTATAACTAAATCCTGAAGCCACCTCATTGTACAAACCCGATTCCAAAAAAGTTGGGACACTGTACAAATTGTGAATAAAAAAGGAATGCAATAATTTACGAATCTCATAAACTTATATTTTATTCACAATAGAATATAGATAACATATCAAATGTTGAAAGTGAGACATTTTGAAATGTCATGCCAAATATTGGCTCATTTTGGATTTCATGAGAGCTACACATTCCAAAAAAGTTGGGACAGGTAGCAATAAGAGGCCGGAAAAGTTAAATGTACATATAAGGAACAGCTGGAGGACCAATTTGCAACTTATTAGGTCAATTGGCAACATGATTGGGTATAAAAAGAGCCTCTCAGAGTGGCAGTGTCTCTCAGAAGTCAAGATGGGCAGAGGATCACCAATTCCCCCAATGCTGCGGCGAAAAATAGTGGAGCAATATCAGAAAGGAGTTTCTCAGAGAAAAATTGCAAAGAGTTTGAAGTTATCATCATCTACAGTGCATAATATCATCCAAAGATTCAGAGAATCTGGAACAATCTCTGTGCGTAAGGGTCAAGGCCGGAAAACCATACTGGATGCCCGTGATCTTCGGGCCCTTAGACGGCACTGCATCACATACAGGAATGCTACTGTAATGGAAATCACAACATGGGCTCAGGAATACTTCCAGAAAACATTGTCGGTGAACACAATCCACCGTGCCATTCGCCGTTGCCGGCTAAAACTCTATAGGTCAAAAAAGAAGCCATATCTAAACATGATCCAGAAGCGCAGGCGTTTTCTCTGGGCCAAGGCTCATTTAAAATGGACTGTGGCAAAGTGGAAAACTGTTCTGTGGTCAGACGAATCAAAATTTGAAGTTCTTTTTGGAAAACTGGGACGCCATGTCATCCGGACTAAAGAGGACAAGGACAACCCAAGTTGTTATCAGCGCTCAGTTCAGAAGCCTGCATCTCTGATGGTATGGGGTTGCATGAGTGCGTGTGGCATGGGCAGCTTACACATCTGGAAAGGCACCATCAATGCTGAAAGGTATATCCAAGTTCTAGAACAACATATGCTCCCATCCAGACGTCGTCTCTTTCAGGGAAGACCTTGCATTTTCCAACATGACAATGCCAGACCACATACTGCATCAATTACAACATCATGGCTGCGTAGAAGAAGGATCCGGGTACTGAAATGGCCAGCCTGCAGTCCAGATCTTTCACCCATAGAAAACATTTGGCGCATCATAAAGAGGAAGATGCGACAAAGAAGACCTAAGACAGTCGAGCAACTAGAAGCCTGTATTAGACAAGAATGGGACAACATTCCTATTCCTAAACTTGAGCAACTTGTCTCCTCAGTCCCCAGACGTTTGCAGACTGTTATAAAAAGAAGAGGGGATGCCACACAGTGGTAAACATGGCCTTGTCCCAACTTTTTTGAGATGTGTTGATGCCATGAAATTTAAAATCAACTTATTTTTCCCTTAAAATGATACATTCTCTCAGTTTAAACATTTGATATGTCATCTATGTTGTATTCTGAATAAAATATTGAAATTTGAAACTTCCACATCATTGCATTCTGTTTTTATTCACAATTTGTACAGTGTCCCAACTTTTTTGGAATCGGGTTTGTATATTGAGCATTTAAACATTGCAACATGACAGGGTAAACATACAATTTTCAATTGTACAAAGGCTAAAAGCATTGGGTGGGGGGACTAGGATCCTGTTTGCTCACTCAGTCTTCCTTAGTTTAGTGCTGAATCTCTCCCCCACAAGGAGGTGGCATTACCACGCCGCCACAGTTACTGATGAGACGAAACTTGTTGGACTTATTATTATACAAAACATTAAATTGGTTCTTATTGACTTTAAATTGTCACTTCAGAAGTACATGTATGTGTATTGACACAAAAGTTGGAATGCATCATCATTGGCACATCTTTACCTTGATAGAAATTTGGTGACAGTGCCACCTAATGATCATACGATAGAAACAATTTTATAGTGCCTTTAGTTTAAATTGTTTTGGAGCTGCTTTTCAAAAACTCATCATCAGAAATGTCCACATATGTTTCCCTTTGTGCCGTTGAAGGGCTTGACCCTGTAATTGTTGTTTGCAGCTGTATTTTCTTTAGTACTAATGTTAAGATGATAATTTTTGTTACAGACTTAACATAAACCTTACGTTGACAATATTTTTTATTTTAAACCTGGTAAGGTATTTATATCAAATCTATTTATTTATCCTTTGTGAGAAATGGTATCATGACCAAATGTACACCAATTAATATAAAAATAAAAACATGTTACATTTTACAAATACCTTTTATTTATAATGCGCTTTTCTTACACCCAGAGCGCTACATCATATAAAATACATACATTACTAGAAATAAAGGCAAAAATAATAAAATAGAATAATAAGAGAACAATCAACAAGCAAAACAACAATTCCCAAGATAAGATTAATTGTAAAAAAGTCTACTAATGAAACTATACAGTTGAAACATGGAGTACAGCTGAGTATTACAGTTTAATTTATTGCAGTTATATTAGTGTCTAATGGTATGACTAAAGATATAAAGCATATTAGGCTGCTGACAGGTCTGATGTAAGTACACATGGTTCAGAATATCTGACTTTATGGTTGGAGTTGAAATGATGACCTGAAATGGGATGTATACAGAAAAACCCTGAGTCAGTATCTTATCTCTTTAGTAACCACCGTGATTTGATTTGGACCTCATTTAGAACACTGAGTTTGAAAGATCTTAGTCTAAGATATTAATATGGCCCCTGTGGAGCATCTTGATTGCACCCTACTGGCCATAGCAGTAAATAAAACTCCACCTTTAAAGTTTACATTGTTCATCAAAAACTAAAATTCATTACAATGGTCTGTATCATAAATTTGAAGAACCACCATCTGTAAACATTTTATTAAACAAATTTTAGTGTTTTTAATGTTAGAAAACTGAAGTCTGGTAAATGGTGTTACAGTCAGAATGTTTACTAATGTGCAAAATGGGCTTTTTATCTTAATAAATATAACTTTCATTAATAAATAACTACACAATAAAAGGACAAATAAACAGGAGGATCTTTAATGGTGGAAGCATGTAGCCTATGAGCGGCAGGCAACCCCCCAGGTTTGCCGAAATGGTTTGACCCAATTCTTAAGCAGCAATTGATATTGACCCGTTTAAACTGGAAACTGGCGTCTGAATCACGCGTTGTTTACGTGTATTCTACGTGTAATTGACGTGTATTTAACACGTTAAGCACGTGTTAAATACACGTCAAGTACACGTTAATTTTCAACACGTTAAGTACACTTTAAATACACGTTAAGTACACGTTAAATACACATTGAGTACATGTGAATGTGGAAGGCCAAGTGGTTCAAATATACGTGAATTTTAACAAGTTAAGTACATGTCAACAACGTGTATTTCACACGCACTCAACGTGTATTTAACATGTACTTAGCGTGTTGTTTACGTGTGAAAAATTGGTTATAAATGTAAGCAATTGATCAATTGTGTCTTAATTGTGTACCTCTGCTGTAACTGTTTCCCCACACAAATATTAGTTTTTTGATGCTAACCAAAGTTTGATGAATGATAAAGCTAGAATGTCTACTACTGTACTTATTTAAGAAAAAGGCATGATGCATTTTTCACACGTAAACAATACGTTAAGTACACGTTAAATACATGTTGAGTACGTGTGAAATACACGTTGTTGACGTGTACTTAACGTGTAAAAATTCGCGCGTTTTTCACCCTCATGGCTTTCCATATGTGAAATACGCATTGTTGACGTGTACTTGACGTGTTAAAATTCACGTATATTTGAACCACTTGGCCTTCCATAGAGCCGACACATGCGGCACACGCGTACAGTGTAAACGAGGGGTTACACGTGGCATTTCGAATGCTTAAAATATAACGCATATTTCATAGATGCTGCCCTTAGATAGTGATTAATCAAAAGTCATCAATTGGATTTAGGGATCCGGGATTTAATCAAACAAAAAGTGCATGCTCATGTAAACGCAGTGAGACACGCGTCCATGCAGATACGTGCACAGAACCATATCATGCCCATTCAAACCCCATTTCAAAATAATTGGGAACAGTTATGTCCAGAACGATTCATTTTTTGCGAACCGGTTCTTTCGGGCGGTTCGGTTCAATGAACCGATTAAAAGGCCGATTTATTGGTTCTTTGCATTTCTTTTCTAATAATTTAGTGTTATGTTATATGGCTGAAATATTCAAATATTTGTGTGACCTTTTACTGCTAATTATAACCTTTCTTGGTGTTTGAGGACGGTCCGTATCATGACAAGCTGTTTAGTAGCCTACCTACAGCACACATTACAGACAGATGCCTGAAGTATGCCTGAAGTATAGAATAAACTTAAGTCTTAAACTCTTTGCGCTAGAACATCTTGAAATATAAAGTACAATAAAAAAATAAAAGGTTTATGAAACGCTATTTTTATCATTGTGATTTCATCACATGTGCTTGTCACTATTTGCATGCACCTTTCCCATGCTATATAAACACTGTAGGATATTTGTACTACAAATAACATAAATAAAAAAAGGTAGTAAACTTCATTTATATGCATTTATGGTGAAATTACTGCATTTATGTGTCAATTCCTCTTCAGTTTGAGCATGATACGTGTGCTATCGCGGAGCCAGACGTTGTAGACATTGGGGGCTTATCCAAATCTATGGACATGGTCCCCCAAGTAGATTTTTTCCCCCATTTATGGCAGCTATATTACTGTTTTACTAAGTGTCCTTTGGTTTATCATTTTGAAACCATAACATAACAATGTTGACAATGACATTTTCTCTTCTCTTACCCAAAAAATAGGCAAAATATGTCTGCTGATGAAGTTACACAAAAATGGTAGATTAGGAATTTGAAATAAACAGCATTACTAATCTTGAATCTTGAGGCCTGTTAAGTAGTTTGCATCTCTGAATCTTATTTAACATTTTTACTGTAAACTGTTGGCTTTATTATGTTTGCCTTCTTACGGCCGAAACATACTGCACGCGTGAGCAGCGCGTTGCAGAGCATTTCCTGCTCCGCGAGCACGTGCTGCTTACTCGCTGTTCACGCATGCAGTATGTTTCGGCTCTCACTAAATCCTTGTTGTTTCGAGTCTGACGTCATCACCCAAACATGTTTTTTCATCAATTTTAACAATCATAGGTAGTTTAGATGGTTAGAGTAAGGTTAGGGTTAGGGTGTGGGCTGGAATTCACAGCACACATGGTTCTGTTAAGCGCCTGTCATGGCTCTGCTTCCTTAGTCATGTTTTTCTTGGTCCTGTAGCAGAGCCATGACAAAGTCTTTGGTTATGTGTGGAGAGAAACATATTATTGTCCATTTGACAATAGTGTACGTTCTCTCCAGTGTCTTGTCATTGACCCCATTCCTCTCGTTTCCTCGTTATCCTTCCCTGAGTGTTTCATTACCCACACCTGCCCCATGTCGTTATCCCTCCTTTGTCTTACCCTATATAATACCCTCATGTTTCATTGTCCTGTGTTCGGTCATTGTATCTGTATGCGTGTGCTATGTGCTGTATTCAGTTGTCTTGTTGCTCGTCCAGTGTGTTCCGGTATTGCCTGTTCCTGTCGTGCTGTTTCAAGTCATAGTAAGTGTTTGAGTTTAGTTTATGTCAAGTGTTGTTTTAGTTCAGTTTAGTGCAAGTTAGTCTTCGTCCCGTTTTCCTGTTATCAGTTTTCCCCCATCGTGGGTTTTGTTTTGTGTANATTCTAGGGTCCTGTGACAAAAGAACGAACGACTCGAGAGGTGAACTAATCAATTCTCTTTCCGGCTCAGACGGCATTGGTAAAGCGTAGGGGGCTGTCACTGATGAACGAACGACTCGAACCCGAAGACTCGAGAGGTGAACTAATCAATTCTCTTTCCGGCTCAGACGGCATTGGTAAAGCGTAGGGGGCTGTCACTTGATGAACGAACGACTCGAGCCCGAAGACTCGAGAGGTGAACTAATCAATTCTCTTTCCTGCTCAGACTGCATTGGTTTAGCTTACGAAGCTGTCACGTCGGAACGAAGAGTCAAACCCGAGGACTTGTAGATAAGAGGTGTGGTGAGCTAATCATAGACTAAAGACCCAGGTAAACAATGAATTAATCTTTTCTGTTTCTTATAGCATTATAGTTTTGTATTGTTTGTAATGTGATCAACGTTTGCATAAGTAGTAGATGTGTTAGGAAAGTAACATGTAACATTTTAATTATATTTTGCTAAAATGAACGAAATGAACGATATGACTCGAAAAAAGATTCGTTCATTTTGCTGAACGAGACTCAAAGGTCCGAGTCAGTAAAATGATCCGAACTTCCCATCACTACTATAGCCTCGTCAATGTCAAAATGGTTTATAGAAGGGTTTACAGAATTCCAGCCAATCAATATACAAACCCAAGCAGATTGTCACAATCAGAATGAAGAAACGAATTTTCAGCCAATCGGCAGGCGGGCGCTGTCACGGAATTGGCAGAAAGAACCCAATTGCAGGCAGCAGTGAAGGGGTTAACAAAACAAGACTTTATTACACAAAACAAAACCCACGATGGGGGAAAACTGATAACAGGAAAACGGGACGAAGACTAACTTGCACTAAACTGAACTAAAACAACACTTGACATAAACTAAACTCAAACACTTACTATGACTTGAAACAGCACGACAGGAACAGGCAATACCGGAACACACTGGACGAGCAACAAGACAACTGAATACAGCACATAGCACACGCATACAGATACAATGACCGAACACAGGACAATGAAACATGAGGGTATTATATAGGGTAAGACAAACGAGGGATAACGACATGGGGCAGGTGTGGGTAATGAAACACTCAGGGAAGGATAACGAGGAAACGAGAGGAATGGGGTCAATGACAAGACACTGGAGAGAACGTACACCATTGTCAAATGGACAATAATATGTTTCTCTCCACACATAACCAAAGACTTTGTCATGGCTCTGCTACAGGACCAAGAAAAACATGACTAAGGAAGCAGAGCCATGACAGAAGCCCCCCCTTTAATGAGCACCTCCAGTGCTCACCAAGGGGTAGACGACAGACAAGGCAGACCGAGACAAAGACAAAAACCAGACAAACATGGTGAACATGACAAGGGGTAGACAGGACAACAAGACTACAGGACTGGGGTGGCACAACAAAAACAACAAACATGGGAGGGGGGGTGGGGCAAAACAAGGGCCCATAGGGGGCAGTCCATGGGGGTGGGGAATAGTCCCAGTCCCCGGCTGCGCTCGAGGGCGCTGAGTCCTGGGGGACTTAGGAGGAGTCCTGGGGGGACAGTCTTTGCCCTGGGAGTCTCCCAGGGCCGGCTGGAAGGCCGGCTGGACATGGCTTGACGCCGGCTGGAAGGCCGGCTGGACATGGCTTGACGCCGGCTGGAAGGCCGGCTGGACATGGCTTGACGCCGGCTGGAAGGCCGGCTGGACAGGGCTTGACGCCGGCTGGAAGGCCGGCTGGACATGGCTTGACGCCGGCTGGAAGGCCGGCTGGACAGGGCTTGACGCCGGCTGGAAGGCCGGCTGGACAGGCTTGACGCCGGCTGGAAGGCCGGCTGGACATGGGCTTGACGCCGGCTGGAAGGCCGGCTGGACAGGGCTTGACGCCGGCTGGAAGGCCGGCTGGACAGGCTTGACGCCGGCTGGAAGGCCGGCTGACAGGGCTTGACGCCGGCTGGAAGGCCGGCTGGAAGCTGGCCGGCTGGACAGGCCGGCTGGACGCCGGCTGGACAGCCGGACTGGACCCGGCTGGACACGGCTGATCCGGACTGATACGGACTGCCGGCTGGATCACCGGACTGGACGCCGGCTGGATCACAGGACTGGACGCCGGCTGGATCACAGGACTGGATGCTGGACTGGACGCCGGCTGGACCGGAGTGGTAGCCAGCTGCATAGAACGGTTCATTCCCCCGTGACGCTCCTTCCTCCTTTTCCGCACCGCCCGGTCTGCAGCCATCTTTGGCGGACCCGTGGGGACCGGAGGTAGTTCAGCGTTGGGGAAACCCCCAGACGTCGTCCCCGAGTCCTTCCCTCCCCACTCGCCACGGTCTCCGCCAGGGGAACCTGGAACCGTGGAGCTCCAGCCAGAGGGTACTGAGTCCCCCCGGGCAGCCAGGACGAGACCCCCCGGGACGCTCGACCGTGGAGCTGAAGTTCCAAATGGAACCCCACTCCCGGGATCATCCCGGTTGGCCACGTGACCATATCCGCGAACCCGAGAGGAGCCAGCAGCCTCTTCTCCGGCGGTGTGAGGCGCCGGGTGAGACAGCAGTTGAAGATCGTCTTCAACTCCACGTCATTGAACCCGGTCGCCTCTGCCACCGCCGAGAATGCTCTGGCGAACTCCTGGTCCCCATAACTCCCCTGATGGAACCCCAGAAGCAAGTGGGCTAGGCCGGATCGGGGGGACGACGCCTTGCCGTCCTTGGGAGCGCCTGCTGGGTTCGATTGGGCTCGTGTCATTCTGTCACGGTTGGCAGAAGAACCCAATTGCAGGCAGCAGTGAAGGGGTTAACAAACAAGACTTTATTCGTTCATTTTAGCAAAATATAATTAAAATGTTACATGTTACTTTCCTAACACATCTACTACTTATGCAAACGTTGATCACATTACAAACAATACAAAACTATAATGCTATAAGAAACAGAAAAGATTAATTCATTGTTTACCTGGGTCTTTAGTCTATGATTAGCTCACCACACCTCTTATCTGACAAGTCCTCGGGTTTGACTCATTCGTTCACGACGTGACAGCTTCGTAAGCTAAACCAATGCAGTCTGAGCAGGAAAGAGAATTGATTAGTTCACCTCTCGAGTCTTCGGGCTCGAGTCGTTCGTTCATCAAGTGACAGCCCCCTACGCTTTACCAATGCCGTCTGAGCCGGAAAGAGAATTGATTAGTTCACCTCTCGAGTCGTTCGTTCTTTTGTCACAGGACCCATAGAATCACATTAAAGATTCTTTCAAAATCAACGAATCGTTCAAGAACGACCCATCACTATGCTATAGCAGCTGCTGCAGCTGCACACAGTTGGGCACAGAACTAACGAGAACAGCCTGTAACAAGTGGGCAAAAAATGATTACTGTTATTATTTCTTTTTTTTTCTCAGAGCGTTAACATTAGCCGATAATCTCTGCATCAGTTAACAGTAGTCACATCAAATAACTATAAATAGACACTTTCACAGTAATAATGAAGCCACTGTAATAATGACCCATTTGAAAAGCGTGTTTACTGTCAGGAGATTCAGCATTTTAATTTGCACACATCTAATTTTCCTTAGTTTTAATCTGAACGTCTTCCTCGGTTAGGATAACGATACTGGAGTGGAGGACTACCGAGTTTAAAGCTAAATTCTGCCACCTAGTGTACTGTATGAATTAATTTTAGAAACCTGAATAGATTCGTGCTTTGGAAAAAACATTCGTGGCTTGAGCCACGGAAGTTGTATTATCCCCCAGCGCTCTCCCTTTGCGTGGTTCATAGAAATGCCTAACAGAGCCTTAAGGCCAAAGCTCCGGACAGTACATCTCCGCCACATTATCAAATTCAGAGCTCACTTTAAATGAGCTGTACCTTTTGTTTATATTAACCATGTCTTGGCAATTAACATCACACTCAATCTTTTCTTTAGGATTGTTGGACAGTGTTGCAGCCTCAAGGTCTGGAGAGAATTTGGTTCGCATACACACTTACTGTACCAGCTTCGTTCGCACCACCCTTATATTCCCTCTTGGCCCCGTACCAATAACTGGCTTAATCTTCTTAGGTTTAGCTTTATCACCTCGCTGATTTATCAGAAGATTTTCGCCATCCACATGATTCCCCCTGCGTCTACCATGTTTCACCACAAGGCTCCATTGTGTTGGTTCTCGTCTTATCTCCTCCGATGCCATGGCAGTCATTCCAGTGAGTTCCTCAGTCCCTGATGACTCCGCACCACAGTCACCTCCAGCCCCTCAGCACTTTCCACTTTCCAATATTTATTCTTCCATTTCTCCGGCGCAATCATAATTAAAACCACTCAAATTGTCCAGACCAGGGCCTTGTCCTCTACTCTCCTTTCGCCTCTCCATACTGGAAACTCTGCTAATAATGTTTGCAGTGGCAGCGCATAGGTCTTCCCCTATAGACGCCTGTAGTTTCACTGCATGCCTTAGTGCGCTCATCTCACTATGCAGACGCTCCATGTTACAGAGCAGGTTTGTCAAAAGACACCGGTGGCAACTCATCAAGGAAGTGTGACACAAACCGGGGAATATTTTCTCCACACTCATTTAGCAACTTTAAGCAAGTTTTTATATTGTTGTCATCCTTCTGGTTACCTTTACATGTCACACACCATTGTTTAGTGTACGGGCAAAGTTGAAACAGCAGCTTTTTTGACGACTCTATCCACTCGGAGTCAAACGTACTTGAGGCTACCAGGACTATTTGATCTTGACTCGTCATTTTTATTTTAACTGAGAGGAAGTTAAGAAACTCATCCTCAACGATTATTTTACCATCTACAGTCTCATAGATCGTAGGTTTAATTCGAGGCCGGCTAAGCCCATGAGCAACTGAGCCACGACACACTCGATCCGCCAAGTCGAGTGATTTATAGACAATTAATAATACTTAAGTTGATTCTAAAGGTAACTGGTAACCAGTTTAAGGACCTGAGGATTGGAGTGATATGCTCAGATTTGTTGGTTCTGATCAGAATCCTAGCAGCAGCGTTTTGTATGAGCTGCAGCTGTCTGATGGTCTTTTTAGGAAGCCCTGTAAGGAGTCCATTACAGTAATCCACCCTGCTGGTGATGAAAGCATGACCTAGTTTCTCTAAATCTTGGTGAAAACATCTGATGCTGGCTATGTTTCTGATTTGGCAGTATGCTGATGGCAGTATGCTGATTTGCTTATTGCTTTGACATGACTGCTGAAACTAAGGTCAGACTCTGAAATGACACCAAGATTTTTTACCTTACTTTGTGTCTTTAGACCTCTTAAGTCAAGGTATGTGTTTACCTTGTTAGTTTCATCCTTGTTACCAAATACAATGACTTCAGTTTTGTCTTTATTTAACTGAAGGAAGTTTTGACACATCCAGCTGTTAATTTCATCAATGAACTGGCAAAGAGAGTCAATAGGCCTGTATCATTGTGTGAGAGGGCTAGGTAGATCTGACTGTCATCTGCATAGCTGTGGTAGGCAATTTGTATACTCAACTCAACTTTATTTATATAGCGCTTTTTACAATTTTCTTTGTTACAAAGCAGCTGTACATAAGACATATTGACTATAAGCAAAACAATTAAAGTTGTACCTGTAAAAACAAGAAAAAGGTGAAAACACAGAAGACAGACATACCCACATACAAAACACTCCACACACACAATATGCACACGTACTAACAAACATAGACATAGACACAAACACACGGGCACGCACACACACACACACACACACACACACACACACACACACACACACACACACACACACCCACACCATGACTCTCCACGCAAACACAGGTCAACAACCACGCACACACATCATTCGCGCCACAACACACACACACACACGGCTATTGGTTGACTATCCCGTGGGGACAGTCCATAGGCGTAATGTTTTTATACTGTACAAACTGTATATTCTATGCCCTATCCCTAACCCTATCCCTAAACCTAAAGATCATAGAACACTTTTTGCATTTTTAGATTTTTAAAAAATATTGTTCTGTACAATTTATAAGCTTGTTTGCCCATGAGGACCTCAATTTTGGTCCCCACGGTGACACGAGTCCCCATGTGTTGGTGTGTATTCAGGTTTAGGTCCCCACCGGGATATACAAACATGAACACACACACACACACGTAAACAGAAATGTACGCGCACACACACAGACACGCACACACACACGCGCACGCACGCATGCACACACGCACAGTGAGAGCACACATTTTAGATAAAGGAGAGAGAAGCACAGGTCAAATATAACAGACTATAAATTCCTATATGCAATATTAATTAAAACTTTAAAATTCTAATTCTAAAGCAGCCCCCCCGCCAGGCAAATAGTGCAAAAGAACAGTATGTAAATGTGGCGAGGAACCCAAAACTCTACTCGAGAAAAAAAAAAACTCAGGAGAACCCAGGCCCAACCAGGGGATTCCAGTTCCCCTCAGGCAAAAGCTGCTGCCTCTGCACAAGCTCCACAGAGCTTGCACAACAAGGCTAAATAAAATAAATAAACTTACTAATAAGGTAAATTATAGTTTTAAGATTATCATTAATAATCTAATAGCATTTGAAATTTTGTGGTGAAGACGTGTCAAGTGACCGCGTCCTTCTTTATCCAGCTCTATCATCTCAGCTCTTGTCAGGTCGCCACTTCCCATTCTCCGCTCTACCATCAGGGCAGGCCATGAACTGCATCCTGCTCGCTGTGGTAACCTTGGAACAATGAGACAAGACTGGCTGAGAGTAGAGTACTGTTCTGCACTCTTTGATGCAACAAGTACATCAGTTGTGTTTTGGTTCCGGTTGATCTAACTAATGCAGCCTAAACCGTCAGAGGATTTATATTATGGAAGTGTAGTGTATGCAAGATTGAAAAGATGCGTCTTTAGTCTAGATTTAAACTGACAGTGTGTCTGCCTCCCGGACAGTGCAGGGAAGACTATTCCAGTTTAGGCGCTAGATAGGAAAAGGATCTACCACCTGCACTTGATTTTGAAATTCTAGGTATTACCAACTGACAGGACGCCTGAGAGCGTAATGCACGTGAAGGACTGTAATACAAGAGGAGTTCATTCAAGTACTGAGGAGCTAAACCATGTAGGGCTTTATAGGTAATAAGCAAGATTTTAAAGTTAACGCGATGCTTTATAGGTAACCAGTGCAAGGTTGACAGAACGGGGCTAATATGTTCATACTTTTTTGTACGTGTAAGAAGTCAAGCTGCCGCGTTTTGGACCAGTTGGAGTTTTTGTAATAAGCCTGCAGGGCAACCACCTAACAGTGCATTACAGTAATCTAGTCTTGATGTCATGAATGCATGAATTAACTTCTCTGCATCTGACATTGACAGCATATGACGTAGTTTAGATATATTCTTAAAATGGAAAAACGCAATTTTACAGGTGTTGGCGACGTGGCTCTCAAATGACAGATTACTATCGAATAGAACGCCAAGATTCTTTGCTGATGACGAGGGTTTTATGGAATAGTTAGTTGGAATAGATCAATAGTTAAGCAGTATTCTTTGTTGTTACGTATAGCAGTTTTCGGTCCAATAAGTAACACTTCTGTTTTGTCCGAGTTCAGAAATAAAAAGTTTTTACTCATCCAATTTTTTATATCGACTATGCATTCCATTATTCGATGGAACTGCTGTGTTTCATGAGGCTTCGAGGAAATATAAAGTTGAGTATCATCAGCATAACAGTGAAAGCTAACTCCGTGTCGCTTTATTATATCTCCTAGAAGTAACATGTATAATGCGAAGAGCAGAGGCCCTAAGACTGAGCCCTGTGGTACACCGTACTGGACTTGCGATTTGCGTGACACCTCATTGTTTATTGCTACAAATTGAAAACGGTCGGATAAATAAGATTTAAACCATTTCAAAGCTATTCCCTTAATGCCGACATAATTTTCGAGTCTATGTAGGAGTGTGCTGTGGTCAATGGTGTCGAATGCAGCACTAAGGTCTAGCAGCACCAATAACGAGATACATCCTCGGTCAGACGCCAATACAATAGCAGATCATTTGTAACTCTGATCAAAGCAGTCTCTGTACTGTGACATGCTCTAAATCCAGACTGGAATTCTTCATTGATGTCATTCCTTTGGAGGAAGGAGCATAATTGAGTTGAAACTACTTTTTCCAGAACTTTAGATATGAAAGGTAGATTCGATATAGGCCTGTAGTTCCTTAGTTCTCTAGGGTCGAGTTGGGGTTTTTTGACAAGGGGCCTTATAACAGCCACCTTATATGCTTTAGGCACATGTCCTAATGTCAGAGATGAGTTAATAATACCAAGAAGAGGATCTATAATTTCTGGGAGCATCTCTTTCAGTAGATTTGTAGGTATAGGGTCTAGCATGCATGTTGTTGATTTAGATGATCTAATAATTTTAGACAGCTCATCTTGATCTACGGTATAAAATAATTGCATTTTCTCCTTAAGGGCGCTGTAGTTATTTTGTTCAGCGGGTTTCACTTCTGATTGCATTGTTATAATTTTTTCTCTAATATCTTGGATTTTATATGTGAAGTAGTTCATAAATTCATCACTGTTATGCTGATATACAGGATCAAAAGTCACTGACGATTTATTTTTTGTTAATTTAGCCACTGTGTTAAATGAAAACCTAGGGTTGTGCTGGTTTTCTTCTATTAGTGATGAAAAGTAGGCGGATCTAGAAGTTTTTAGGGCTTTCCTGTATTTTCGAATACTATCCTTCCATGCTGTACGAAATACCTCTAATTTAGTTTTCTTAAAGTTGCGCTCCATTTTTCGGGCCGCTTTCTTTAGAGCCTGAGTGTGTTCATTATACCACGGTGTGGGACTGCCATTTTTAATCTTCTTTAAATGTAGAGGAGCAACTGTGTCTAGCGTTACCGAGAAGGTGGAATTAAACTTTTCAGTGGTCGTGCCAAGATCTTCAAGTTATTTCTCATGCTAGCGATTTGAGACAATTCGGGCAGATTATCGAGAAACGCATCTTTGGTAGGGTTGCAAAGGAGCAGAAAATTCCCGAAAATTTCTGAAAAACTGCAATATTTTGTTGTGGTAAACATATTTTAGTGGTAATTAATATTTTACAATTCATGCAAATGAATAGACATAGGCTACATAGGGCAGTTGTGGCCTAATGGTTAGAGAATCGGACTCATGACCAGAAGGTTGCCGGTTCAATTCCCACGGGTAACAACTGAGGTGCCCTTGAGCAAGGCACCTTACCCCTACTTGCTCCCCGGGCGCTGCAGTGATAGCTGCCCACTGCTCCGGGGGTATGTGTGTTCACTACTCTCTGGATGGGTTAAATACAGAGGTCACATTTCGTTGCCTTGTACTTGTACATGTGCAATGACAATAAATTGAATCTAAAAATCTAAATCTCTCTATATGAATAAATACTCCTCAATCAGCATGCTTGCTAAAACAAACTATAACTTAATATACAATACTGGTCATAAATTTGTATACATTACAATTTTAAGTGATCATCATTCAAGCCTGCATTTAATTGTTTCAAAATACAAATAGTAATAACAAATAATTTTAATTATTCGAAGAAATAATGATCACACATTACAAAAAATATTAAGCAGCACAAAATTTATGAAATCAGCACCATGTGTCACTGAAGAATAGCTTAATGGGTGTGGAAAATTCACCTTTGCATCACAGAAATACATTAAAACAGAATACTATTATGTTTTACAATATTACTGTTTTGTTCTGTATTTTTTATCAAATAAAAGCAGGCTTTATGAATAAGAGTCTTCTTTCAAAATAATTTAGAACAGTAATGTGTCCAAACCTCTGACCAGTAGCCTACTGTACTTCTGTATGATGACAGAAAACTGGCAAGCAGAAAGTAGAAGAAAGAGCATCACAGCTTGTGTTAGCTAGCCTCATAAATTGTCAATGAAATAGTGCTGGCTTACATTTAACATATCTGATTTGCTGGCTAGCTACTGAATAAACACATTTTGGTATTTGCTAGTTAAACTTTAAAACCATAGTTAAATATATTTAACCAATTAATATCAAAACTTATTTGAATGGATGTAATCTTCGAACTCAAATGTAGAACTGTGGCTTCAATATTCCTGTGGTAGTCAGAGAGTCTGGCAGATGGGGATTTCCCACCCAGGTGACTAAGGGATTGTTTGTGGGGGATGGTCTTTTTTAGACTGTTTTTTATTATCTCACCTCAGTATCTGCTCAGTCAGTGTATTTGTTTTTACAATGGTATAATTTGCGCAATAGCTTACAGCACATGGTTTTAAACATAAATTTGTGTAATATTTGGGGACATTTTTTACATTATTTGTGTTATGTTATGGAAGAATACACAGCAGCGCATGCAGGGGTTGTGGTCTCAATAGCCCTGCAGTAAAGGTTTTTGCACATATAGTCCGAAATGTTCATATTTTTTCGTATTTGGCACTAATTTGTACGGTGTCTCTGAATTGTCAAAACACCTTTCAAAATCCTTGCTACGGATGCGAAAAACGCAGAAAATTGAACTCAGTCCGAATTTTTTTATGACGGATGAATATCGGAGGCGGTGTGTAAATGTGGTTGACACACCGTGAGGTCGTATTTATTCTTTCTGAAGCAAATTTCGGATTCTATGTGCAATTGGCTTAAGCAGTGTGCTGTGGGGATGGGATTGATAATTGTGCAGGGTAGACTAGAAATTCAACTGAAAATGCATTAAATCTGGTTGTTTTAACCAAGATTAATCTGCAAGATTTTTATTCAACTGCATTTAAACTCCCCTGTTATAGTGTAACCTGCAATTTTGTAAATTCCCTGTTTATTCCTATTAATTCCCATATATTCCCGTTAATTCCCATATTTTCACGTTAATTCCCATGGAAAGTTTCCAGCTTTGAAAATGTTTATAATAATAATCTTGGAGGACAGATTCATTTAAAGTAATATAATCATCTGGTTTTAGCCATGTTTCTGTCAAACAGAGCATGTCTATTTTATGATCTGATTTCACATTTTTCACATTCACATCTATTACATTTGATTTCACAATTGTAAGTATAAATTCAATGCTCATAGATATGGTTAAAATATGTGCAGTTTGGTTTTTGATTTGGTTCAGGAAGGGGCTTCCTTTGTGGTCCTTCCTGAGATTTCTTCCCTTTTTACCTTTAGTTTTGGGGGAGATTTATTTTCTTTTTTACTTTCTTGCTATGAGGTTTGATGTTGGGATGTCATCCTGTTTTGCTTGATATAAATGTGTGGGCCTGTTAAAGTAATAGTTCACCCAAAAATGAAAATTCTGTCATCATTTACTCACCCTCTTGTCATTTTAAACCTGTGTGACTTTCTTTCTTTCATAGAACACAAAAGAAGATATTTTGAAAAATGTTGGTTACTGGCACCCATTCTCTTGCATTGGTTTTGTGTCCTTACAATAGAAGTGAATGGGTGTCAGCGCTGTTTGGTTATTAACTTTTTTCAAAATATCTTCTTTTGTGTTCTGCGGAAGTCATACTGGCTTGAAATGACAAGAGGGTGAGTAAGTGATGACAGAATTTTCATTTTTGGTTGAACTATCCCTTTAAGCCCTTTCAGAGTCAGAATTACTTGCAACTTAAACAGTAAATTAATTTTACTCTGGTGTCTTCTTCGGCATTATATGCCTTACTTAAGGAGGTGGTGCACAGTGTTGGTGGAGAATCATGAGATTGAAGGGTACCGGTGTCTTTAAAAAATATAGAGAAATTCAATTAGCAGTAATCTGGGGCAGCAAGATTTAGATTTTTTTATTTAGTACAGTCATGGCCGGAGGTTTGCCCACAAAGCAGGGAATACTGATGACCAGGGGATGTCTGATGTTGAGCTTTTTGATTTTGTAGTGACTCATGTATTATGTTTACAGCTGCTTGGGGAAAATTTTGCAGAAATGTTTGTTTTTTATTCCGATGCCCAATTACAGTTATTTGCTTACGGTCAATAATAGGAAAATAACTTTAAATGGTTACATCTAGGAGAAGTTGATTGTGCTAGATCAAGTTTGCATTTGTTATTTGGTAATTAAAGAAAAAAATATTTTAAAATTTAGCTTGCATGTATAAACATGGATCTTTACTTAACCAGGTGCAGCAGCCAACCCCCGTAAAAGACCTACACACAGCATGGAACTGGGTGCAGAGTCACAGAGACTTGTTTCGTGGTGAGGTGACAAAGCCTGCCATTTTGGGGATGAAGAGAGATGACCAACAAAATGCACGCAGGAAGGTCCTCGGAGGTCAATTCTCAGTGGAGAAGGAAGACTTTGTTTGTTTCACTTTCAAAAAGACATGGAAACACTTTTGTCTTACTGTGTTGATGGTCAATGCCATGTTCAACAATGAATAATTTCACACTACAAATGAAGTAGTATATGACTGAGGTAGTGAATGAGTGAAGCAGTAGATGACTGAGGTAGTGAATGAGTGGAAAAATGGAAGTACAATAAATAAACTGAATAAATGCATTGATTCTGTTTCTTAAATGCATCCATTTAAGTTTGCTGGCATATGTAGAACTATTAAATAGAACATATCTAATAATAAATTACACATATATCTGTATTTCCCAAATCAAACTATCAAACGGTATATAAAAAAATTTAACTATTCAGGTCAATTTAATTTTTTCTCTAAAAAATTAGTGACATGAATTTAATAAGCTTAATTTGTGCCACATACTAACATTGGCGTGTTTTATAAAACATATATCGAGAATCACCTTTTAAAAACTACTTGTATGGATACGGATCAAGTAGTGACATTGCGAGAGGGGGTAGTTTAGTTGCGCTACACAGAATTATTCCATCAAATGATGCTTCACCAGATTGATACGTTAACTATACTGTACATAATGCATTCAAGCTTTTTCAGTATTTATCATGTAAGGAGTTGTTTGTTAAGGATGTCTCACTTCCGTTTCACGTCAGTGTGTCCAGTGTCTGCATACTCTTTTGCTCTGCAATCAAAAATACTAAACTATTAGGGCATAGAATACGTAGGCGAATTGGGACAGAGCAAATGTGTTTCACAACTCTGTTGAAACGTTGTCATGACAAATTCTGTTCCCTGAGGACCCAATTTAGTAGGTAGTTGTAATACATGATCACAAAGTTGTTATCTCGATATCTCGAGCTAAATACGCTGGGTAAAATAATGACATTAAAATGACATGTTAAAATTTAAGTTTACGAAAAACATATGAGCATATAAGCTTGATGCAACATGCATGCTAGTATTTCTGGGTCAACATCTGCTTAACAAACAAAAACATCACTTTTGATATTTTTAAATTACCATGGTTTTATTATAGTAAATAACTAAAACGGTAAAAACAAGATTTGTTTGATTTCACTACCCATAGCCTCATTTATGTACTTTTATATGTCCGCAAGCGGCCATCTTAACGACAACATCTCGCGTTGTTCCGTGTGATTTGGACAGTTACAAGTCACGCCCCTTCCCAGTTACTCCCCTCTCTTGCACTCCGCAGACAGACACTATTGTTCTCAGTGGGTGCGTCACTGAGCGGGGCAAACCTGTTCGAGACTGTAATCGGAACGGTTGAGTGATGTTCTGTCCTGCGACTACGCCGTCTCACAGTCACGAAGTTTTCCAGCTGCGGGGGATTTTCAACCGGAACCAAGCTGTGTGCGCTAATGTTGCTCGCATCCAAAGTGTTTATGGTCCTTACACTCTTACTATCCTCAGATAAAGATTGGATGCGAGACTCTTAAGATCTTCTCTGTCAGCCTAACTATTTCCCTGCATTTATCGCATATAAAGCCCTCGCAGCTGACAGAGAAGGCTAAGCTAAACATGTGACATGAGGTGCAAGTAACAATAATAGGAATAGAAGCCATAACTCACCGGGTTTGAAGTGCAATTCCAATTTACCAAGGTTGCTCGATGAATTGTAGTATACTCGGTTAAAAAGAGAAACAGCACACAAGACAAACCAGAGGCAAGATGATATTCCACAGTGTAAACAGAAAGCAAGCTAACACGCTACTGCTATGCTAACGGCGTTAAATTAACTATCAGTTTTGGTTTAGAATCTTCAAGTAAATAACAAGGACAGTGTTATTGATATATCAGGATAAGTTACCAACGACAATGATAAGTGACGATAATAAAATACACTAATATTAGAGCGAAGTGTAAGTGCAGGGATGCAGACAGTAATGTCTATATTTTGAGCAAAGTTAACATGCGTTGGAAAAAGAGAATTGAGTGTGGACAACATGGAACAGATTATATGCATGCCTAGTGTGAAAATGAAGAAAAAAATATAAAGTTGACAGTTAAACCTGAAGTTCCAACAACTGGAAAAAGATTCAAGAAAAAAATGCCATAAGACAGTGACACAGGACCTAATGTTTCAACACTATTTAATAGTATGCTTTCTCTCCCAGCAAGCAGCTTCAACCTACAATAATTTTATTAAGTGAAAAATTAAAGCTACAGAAAATTCTAACTCTGCCTGTTTAATTGTCATTAAAAATCATCTTATTGCCCCATCAGTCCTTCTCTACAACTATCATTGGCAACCTCTCTCTCCTCAGGCAGACAACATGCAACACACACAAGGCATTCCATTTTACATTGCCATTTTTGGAAATTGTAGGTCATTTTAAATTATTTGGATTTAGATACTAGATCTTTTTGGCCAGTATAATTTCTGAAAAACGTTTCAGCTTCTAGCTATTATCAATTTATTGAGGAATGTTTAAATTCAAACTTTATTGACATTAGTTTAAACATTCGATATCAAATCAATATAATCTAACACAGATAGTATATTCATTGATTATTGTGGTCTATAATTTATTTAATTTATTACATTTTTAAAATTTGTATTTATAATGTTCAATAAAGTGATATAATATAGCATTATGACTGCGAATATATATATTTTAATAAATAACTAATCCCGTTCGAATAGGGTTTAAGGCTTAGCCTGACAGTTCGCCTGCCCCGTACCAGGCTAGTTTCCCAGCATAAATTGCCATAGTATCTTAGTTCGAACTATTTTAAGTTAGCTTTATGAAACCGAATCGACCGACAATAAGTCTGACTTACCAAAATAAGCCTGGTTTATTTCGTAATCTTGTTTTATGGAACAGCCCTCAGGACTCGGAAAGCTTGACAAGATGAGGCAGAATCATGACAGTAACTTCATTTTTACCCTACCTCTACAAAATATTGAATAAATATTTATCTATTACATTTAATATTTATTCTTTCTTAATATATGTATTTCTTTAAAAAATGCTCAAATCTGTATTTTTAGCCGGGGACCTCTTCTTGACTTTACACTGACTTGTGTTGTTTGAAGGAAAATTTCACCAGAAATGAAAAAAGCAAGTGCTTTTCTGGATGTGTTCTAGCTCATAGAGGAGATTTGTGTTGAAATGTATGTATACATTCTCAAGAGGAGCGCAGCTGACATTGGTTTTATTAATATAGGCAAAATGAAAACAAGACAAATAAACCAAACTCAAAGACACGACCAAACGTCTAAAATCACAAAAGGCACAAAACTCACAAACACGAACAGGAACACGGGTAAGCACAGGAACATGAACACTAACAAAATCCAGGACACCGCAATACACGCACATACATAATACACAGTACAATCCACGAGCACAAGACAAAGAAACAAGAGGGTATTTAAAGGGAAGACAAACGAGGGATAACGACACGGGGCAGGTGTGGGTAATCAAACACTTAGGGAAAGATAACGAGGAAACAAGAGGAATGGGGCCAATGACAAGACACTGGAGAGAACGTATATTATTGTCAAACGGACAATAATATGTTTCTCTCCACACATAACCAAAGACCTTGTCATGGCTCTGCTACAGGACCAAGAAAAACATGACTAAGGAAGCAGAGCCATGACAGAAGCCCCCCCTTTAATGAGCACCTCCAGTGCTCACCAAGGGGTAGACGGACAAGACAAGGCAGACCGAGACAAAGACAAAAACCAGACAAACATGGTGAACATGACAAGGGGTAGACAGGACAACAAGACTACAGGACTGGGGTGGCATAACAAAAATAACAAACATGGGAGGGGGGTGGGGCAAAACAAGAGTTCATAGGGGCAGTCCAAAGGGTTGGGGGGAACAGTCCCAGTCCCCGGCTGCGCTCGAGGGCGCTGAGTCCTGGGGGACTTAGGAGGAGTCCCGGGGGGAACAGTCTTGGCCCTGGGAGTCTCCCAGGGACCGGCTGGACAGGGCTTGACGCCGGCTGGAAGGCCGGCGGACAGGGCTTGACGCCGGCTGGAAGGCCGGCTGGACATGGCTTGACGCCGGCTGGAAGGCCGGCTGGACATGGCTTGACGCCGGCTGGAAGGCCGGCTGGACATGGGCTGGATGGACTGGACCGGCTGGATCACCGGACTGGACGCCGGCTGGATCACCGGACTGGACGCCGGCTGGATCACCGGACTGGACGCCGGCTGGATCACAGGACTGGACACCGGACTGGACGCCGGCTGCACCGGACTGGACGCCGGCTGTACCGGACTGGACGCCGGCTGCACCGGACTGGACTTCCCCCTCCTCAGCTTCTTCTTCCTGGACCGGCCCACAGGACATGTGGCCGGTTGTTGAGAAGCGGTGGGGGGCACGGCTAGCTCCGTGCTAGAGGAGTCAGACGGGGAGTCCCACGACTCCCTCCGTCGGCGCCGTCCACGGAGACTGGTGGGCGGAGGAGGGACTGAGTTCCCCAATGTGGCGATGGCCAGGACGCGACCCTCTGGCACAGTAGCTAGCGGGCGGGAAGCCCGGGCCGGTGCAATGGACTTAGGGTTGTCCCGGTCAGCCAAAATCCAGACCAGGTTGTCAAAATTGGGGGAACCCAGCATCCTCATCTCGCTAGGGGAGAGGGGTTCGGTGAGGCCACGATTAAAAATGAAGCCAAGCTCCTCCTCACCGAACACCCAATCTGCTGACGCATCCAGGAACTCGTCCACATAGTCCATGGAGGACCGGCTCCCCTGGCGGATCCCGAAAAGGCGGTGAGTCAGGGAGGATCGCTGGGAGTCAGCCATGCTGCCTGCTGGGTTCAATGTGGCTCGTGGATTCTGTCACGACCAGAGCGTGGTGGAAGAGAGAACCCAAGCGCAGGCAGGCAGTGAAGGGGTTAACAACAAGACTTTATTCAAAAAACACAACACAAAACACCCTCGATGGGGGAAAAACGAAACTAAGAATTATAACTAAAACAAGAGACTTCCCACGAGGGGGCAAAATGAAAACAAGACAAATAAACCAAACTCAAAGACACGACCAAACGTCTAAAATCACAAAAGGCACAAAACTCACAAACACGAACAGGAACACGGGTAAGCACAGGAACATGAACACTAACAAAATCCAGGACACCGCAATACACGCACATACATACAGTGTTGGGTAAGTTACTCTGAAAAAGTAATTAATTACTAGTTACTAATTACACATTCGATAATGTAATTAGATTACTGTACAAGTTACTCTCTTCAAAAAGTATTTAATTACTTATTACTAATTACTTTCTATATCCTATATCAACCTTGATGAGTTAAGTGATTCAAGGATAGACATGAAACGGCTCTTTTCATTCATTCAAATAAATCATATAAAACTACATAAAGTATTATTATTAATTACAAATGTGAGAATTATACATTAAAGCACGGATTTTAAAGTTAGACTTTGAATTTTGATGTCAATTCCTCTTCTGCACACACACATATTACACAAAGTATTTAGTTTAATTACATCAGAAGTAACTGTAGTTAAATTACAGAAAAAATAAGAGTAATCCCTTACTTTACTTTTTCAAGGGGAAAGTAATTAAATTACAGTAACTAATTACTTAGTAACTAGTTACACCCAACACTGCATACATAATACACAGTACAATCCACGAGCACAAGACAAAGAAACAAGAGGGTATTTAAAGGGAAGACAAACGAGGGATAACGACACGGGGCAGGTGTGGGTAATCAAACACTTAGGGAAAGATAACGAGGAAACAAGAGGAATGGGGCCAATGACAAGACACTGGAGAGAACGTATATTATTGTCAAACGGACAATAATATGTTTCTCTCCACACATAACCAAAGACCTTGTCATGGCTCTGCTACAGGACCAAGAAAAACATGACTAAGGAAGCAGAGCCATGACAGGATGATTGCAGGACACTCCTCGGGAATAGGCTTTTTACGCAGATCCTTCAGTTTTAACTCCACATATGTTCATGATGGTTTTTAGAAAGTGAAACCTGTTAAAGAGAGTATCCGTTTATACCTAGCGCAAAAGAACCCGATGGATCTTCTCCTCGGCCCCCTGGGCACCCCCCTGTGCCCCCTGGGGCCTTCCATGGCCCTGAAATCCAAGTGGGTGATCCCAAAACCCCAATGGGGTGAGCTGTGGGTTTTTGGGGTGCTCATTCTGCTAAAAGGAGAGAAATCAGTGAATTGAGACCATTCAGGGGGCGGGCCTTGAGGGAGTGCAGAGAATGACATATGCATAAGCATATTAAGTAGCCATGTGCTGTAGTACGGTCACAATATGTCCCTGATATGAGGGAATGTATGAAATGTGTTATCATAAACTATATCATTAAATCATATTTAAAAAATACATTGTATAATAAAATATTTTAAGCCATTAACATCTTGGAGAGTGGTCAAAAACATTTAAGTAGAGAACATTTTTTAAGACCTGCAAGTATGATGTATGGTGTTTGTTCTAGGTGGCACAAAATACAGAACCTGCAGTTCATGCAAGGGGTCAATAAATTTTATTTTTGCTTGGTGTACATGCAAATGTCGTTTCGGACTCACTTATTTTTAGTTGTATATGTTTGTAACACACCTCTAAAGTTCATGGTGCATTTCTACCATGGTTAGTATTGTTTTTACCCAGCACATGGTTATGGGACTGTATATTTACAATTGTGTGAAAAAACGGTCTCCTAATTAGTGAGTGTTAATGTCTTATTTAGCTCAACGTTTGTACTCACTTCTGGACAATGTGGTATTCATTTCCAACCCTCCCTATTCATTAGTATTTCAATAGATGTAATTGAAACTGAAATTAAATGAGAAATCATAGTTATTTCATTGTTATTTATTAATATTATACAAAACAACAATAACTGTACACATTACATATAACAAGGTTATATATGTATTATAAAACAACAATATTACCCATTAGGTTACACGTATATATAGTGATTATACTAAACAAAAAACACAAATGTACAGCATATTAATAAATATATGTACAGCATATTAATTTTGTGTCCTTGTCTATTTTGTCTCTCCTCTCTTGACTTCCTCCATCCACTGTGCCACAGTCTTCCCAGAAGCCTTTGCACAGAAGTGGACACCTCGGAACTGGCTGTGACCAAATTCTTTAGTCTTTGGCTGGTTACATTTTTGGCAAAGAAACTGATGAGGTCTTTGCCGTTTCCTAGGGTTCAAACCTTGAGCTGCAGCTGCTGTGGCAGCCTCTGCCAGCTTCTTTTGCCGCCACGCTGTGGTCCTGGGTATCCTCTTCTCTTCTGGTGCTGCGACTGGTACAGATGAATGTGTGGAAGAAGTGGCAGTGTGGGCTGCTGCTGGAGGGACTTGAG
Organism: Triplophysa rosa; assembly: GCF_024868665.1. Classification (NCBI taxonomy): domain Eukaryota; kingdom Metazoa; phylum Chordata; class Actinopteri; order Cypriniformes; family Nemacheilidae; genus Triplophysa; species Triplophysa rosa. The sequence continues at coordinate 22,858,735 of NC_079896.1, read as the reverse complement.
GTGGAGGAGGCTGGCCTCGAGACCGCTGTGCTGCCTGTCCGGAAGCATCCTGAGGTATTTCAAACACAAAGGATGAGTGTCTATGTTGGATTGCTTCCGGCAGTTTTGGCAGTACCGGTGGGAGCTGTTCAGGGGCCACCAAAGGAGCAGTAAAAGGCATAATGTCCTGCTGTAAGACCTCCCTCTCCTGCCTCTTTATCCGGGCATTGTGCCTATGCAAATAAAAGACAATCATTACTATGTGTGTACAAAAATTATTACGAATATGAAAACAGACGCAAACATGAACAATTAATTACTGAACCTACCACTGGGAGATTGTAAGCTGGTTCAGCTCAAACAGCTTTAATTTAGTCTGAGCCATGATTCCGGGGCTGCCCAGGACTACATCTCGGATCATCCTGTAATCCCTTAGAATGGCAGCCCATCGGTTTACACGGACTCCGCCGATAGTCTGACCAGTAGGGTAAATCCGGCAGAGGGCCAGGCAGACGGCTTCCACTACCCGGCTTGCGCTGGGCCACTGAGCTGGTCCACCTACACCAAGAAAGCATCTGTGAAGTGAAAAAAGGAACGTACAATTAATCAGACTATTTGACGATACTGGTCAAACAAGTGAATAACATGGGTTATGAGACTGGTCATTATTATAGCCAAGATACAAAGAACTTTCAAGAGAATCAAATGATAACTAAGTAACAAAGTAAGAAAAAAACAGAAACCACTACCTCTTCAGACTGTCAGCGCCAGGGGTTACGTTGGTCTTTGAATGGCTGACCTTGAAGCGACCCTTTAGTTGTCTGTCACGGTGGCGGGGGGATAGATGAGAGGGCCCTTGTCACATTCTGACAGGTTGTTCCAGAGCATGACGATCTCATCCACCTTGCTCTGAATGACAAACCCCTGATGGCGCAGGCCAACCAGACCGTCGGCCAGCCTAATGACGTGGTCATAACCAGTTTGGCCATCTGGTCCCACACTCTCCATCTGTACATGAAAAGAAATGAATAAACTCCTCTATTATTAATGTCAAATAGATTCAGCTGTGAAATACAAGACAATCTAAAATCTCAACGTGCACATAGTTTGTTTATGGGTATTCAGTTACCTGGCTCTGAGTGGACAAGGCAGGAGAGGAAGACTCAGCTGCTGGGTCTCTCTGGGATGAGGCCAGAGCAGGAGGTTGTAGGGCTGCTGTCTGCTCCTGAAGGGGCTGCAGGTCATTGTCCTCGAGCGCCAGAAATTCAATGGGCTCATCAAGACACACATCCTCAAACCCCTCATCACCCTCCAGATCACCCTGCAGGTCTTCATCCCGAATCCCATTTGGAATGTCAGGATCTACAGCAAAGTCTTCCTCAAACGCTCTGCTGGTTTGAGAATACAGGTATTCCACACCAATGAGCTCTCCTGTAGACACACAGAGCGTATCACATAGACGTTTAAATAACACATGGGTGAGAAAAAGCTCAAGTAAAATGTCTGCATGACCACAATACCTGTGTATTCACCCGGGCTGGTGTAATCCTGTGCCAGTTTCCGACCCAGAAGCTGCTGGCTCAGTACGTTACAGTACTGCAGTAGCTGGCCGCCATAGCAGATGTCCTCCCTACTGGCACCTTCAACTGCAGTGACCCCACGTGCCTCGTTCCACTGCACTAGTCCTTCCAACAGGTACATTTGAAAATGCAAGGCATTTGCACTTGTACCTGAAACAAATTCAAATGATCACAGTGAAAAAAAACATACAGTGCAAATACACAAAAATAAACAAATGTTATTTTTGAGTAATGCAAACCTGGCACGAAGCGATTTAAATGGAGGTGGAACAACTCCAGGGATGTTGAGCCACGTGCACAGCGGTACAAAGGTAGAATGACCCCATCCTTGGTCACCTGTCCTGTCTTCCTGTACAGCTGTACACATGGTGGGTCCTGGATACAGTCTATATGGCGCTGTTGGGTCCACCAGATCTCCTGCATCCTCTCCTGGTCAAGGAGCTTGATGCCCATGGTGTCTGTTGCCCCCATGAAGTCTTTAAGCAGCTTCTCAATTAGCTGCTTAGTCTCCTGGGCCCCTCGAGTGCGAGTGTGGTGTTGGGCTGGCAGCCTGTTGACTGCTTACTCTCCTTTAGCCTCTCCACATCCGAAGCATCCCATTCAAAGATGCAAGCGGTGAGGCGTTTCATGAAGGGCCCGTAAAGCGGGTGGCTGTCTGTGGTCACTCCTACTGCAAACCTCCGCATGAAGTGCCACACATCCAGCCTGACAACCAGCTGGTCCCAGTCACTAAACATTGCTGCCGCCTTTCCTTTCCCGGTGGCAGAGCAACAGTCCCGGTCTACATAGAGGACTTGGGGAGGAGCTTCTCCAGCTCTCCGGTAGCGCTCCACAAGTCCAGAGCACATGGGAAGCAGGCCATCACCCTCTGCCTCAGTGAGGACACACATGAGGACCTGCCCAAACTCGTTGCCCACATCTGTGACCCATGCTGTTGTGTCAGCAGCCTCACCAGCCAGTTTCTTAGTGACCTAGTAAAGGATGTAAATAAGAATTAATATGGAAAGATCTGTCAGTTTACAGTGAAAAAAATTTCATTGTGTGACAGAAAATCCCAGAGAACAAAAAGGTAACATAGCCTACACATAGTTCTACTAATGGTGATGTTATGAGCACATGGTCTTTTTACCTTTTTAGTGGAATCCATCTTCAGGATGGTTCCATAGATGGAGGTCACCCTGGCCTTTAGTTCTGGCTCCCGTGTCAGTACGTCTTTGGCATAAACTGACAGCAGCCAAGCCGGACATGGCACAGGTACCATTTGAGGCAGCTGAAGCCATGAAGTACCAGCCGCTGACATCTAGGACCTGATGGTCTTGAACATTCCGCATACTGTCAGTGGGAAGCCAAGACGGCGACAGTTGGGTTGTGAGCACAGCAGCCTGTATGACCACAAGCGGTAAGGGACCCACAGGAACAGCCTGGCATGATAGAAGGCGTCAGGTGATGAAGGAGGCTGTGAATAAAGAGGATGGGGCCCAGCAGGATGCCACCAGAGACGCAAGCTTTTGGTCAGCGCTAGCTTCCCAGACTTGTCTCTGGTGAAAAGAGCCTTGCTGACCCACAAATGGTGCTCTTTTGGCAGGGTCTGTTTCCATCCTTCCGGCAGCAGCAGCTGTAAGGAGAAGAAAAAGAGAAATCGTGTGGGTCTGTTGTTTTATACTGCTGATTTTTCAATAACCATTTGAACATTTTAGTTACTTCTTCTGTGGGCAGAGGCTGCTTTTCTGGTGCAGCAGCTCTTTTTGCAGAGGGCAGAGGTTCTGGCTGACTGGATGGTTGAGTCACATCTGCTGCATGGCATGAAAGGAAAATGAGATGCATAGAAGTGGCACCCTCTATCATAACGATACACATAACAGTGGTATTTACTATTATAAGATAAACACAATTACCATAGGTACTGCTAGATATTAGTGCTAATATGTATCATTAGTAGTGTGTTAAGATTAATGATTGCAGCTGTTCCATTCATTTAATTATTGAAAATGATGCAATGACAAAAAGATGATGACAAACAGAAATGTGTGGCGATAAAAAGATAGATTCTCAAAGCAGAGCAGGGTGGGAAAATGGCAGCGGTGGAGAGTGTAAAAGAGTATAAAGAGATATCATTCAATTTTATTAAAAGCAGAAAAAAGGACAAATAAAGCCCGAGTTAGCTAGTACGACCGGGAAGTGTAGTACACCTCCTACCTTACTGTTTCCAAAGCTATCCATTTGAAGGCTGATAATGCACAATAATAACAAAACAGGTTAAATAATGTACAAAAGCACAATATTCCTAAATCAAAGGCAAGGCAAGTTTATTTATATAGCACATTTCTTACACATTTGTAATTCAAAGTGCTTTACATAAATGATAAAAATATTATTTTAATCAAAGCACAAATTTAAACCCACTAAAGAGAAGGTGATGCCTACCTGGAACATCTATAGGTGTCACTGCAGCAAGCAGATCTTCATCAGATGGTTCCTCTGCAGAAGCTGAGCTGGAGGCGGCCACTGTTAATATCAAGATGAACTGTGTTAATCAAGTCAAGTCACCTTTATGTATATAGTGCTTAGTACAATACAGATTGTTTAAAGCGAAGCCTTACAGTTTGCAAAATTAATGCAAAAAACTTTAAACATGAGACAAATTTAAAGTCTGCTTTAAAGCACCAGCTCAAGTGTTGGTTCAGTTCAGTTCAATAACTGTGTTAAGTTTAACAAAGAATTATAATACAAACCCAACAAAAACAAAACAAAATCTTAGATTCATGCCTTGAGGTGGTGATTCTGAAAGCATTTGTCAACAATGACAGAATTTTTATTTTTGGTTGAACTGTGAGAAGAGGATGTGAAATAGCAAAGTGCAATAAACAGATGAGTAAATGAAACTTACCAGGATCTTCTCCGTGAGAGAATTTGTCAACGATGCCCAGGATTTTAGGTTTCTGCCGTTTGGGTGTGATGGTGTGTAGGCTCTTGGCTTCCAGTATGAACATCAGAGGTTCTTCAGCATTGAAGCTTTGTAGAAAGCATTTGAAGTCATCGATGTGCTGGGGTGTTTCAAAAACATCTTCAAAGGACCTGAAATTGTACAGAATATGGAGACAGTTTAATCCTAGAATCTCTTCTGAGCTACTAGACCTGCTAAACTACAACACATTTACTGTGCTAGTGCTTCTTAAACACCTTAGGCTCATTTTTCTGAATCATAACAATAAAATGGTTCCTCTTCATGATTTTTTTTGTCTGAAAACATCATGGACTAACCTAGGTTTGCGTGGCCTCGCTGAAACTCTCCTCTGTGAAATCTTCTTCTCAGTTTTCCTCTGGAGCATACCCACAGGTTTAGATACAGGGACGCCTGTATTTGAAGAATAGTACAGGTGTGGAATGACATAGGCCTAAGTGTGGTAAACGGAAAACTATTCCAGTAACTTGTAGAATACCTTGAGTAAAGGGCTTTTCTTTATCACTCATTTGTTTTACCAGCGTTGAGTTGCCCAAATCTGGATCTGCAAGAAAATTTTGTTATTTAAGATGGAAAGGATCCAGTGCGGACAATTGTGCTCTCTTACCAATTGTGCTCTTTTTCAGAGGTGAGCCACCAAGGTCCATTTGACTGCTCTGCAAACAACCATGGTGATTCAAGTATAGTAATTAATCTTACTGAATATTTAATCATTACAAATTATTACTTGTAAGAATGAAACTATTACTGGTAAGTATTATCTTTACTAGGACATGTAATTAAAAAGTATCCAGCAACGTTAAATGAAACCTAAATGCAATGCATACTTACAATTGATGTGCTTTTAAATCTTTAAACCGATAAACTTGATCTGGAAACATCACTTCTTCTGTTGCCTTGGCAACACATTCACTAGTTTGTAGTCACTTTACCTTTTTAATCATACAGCCATATTTATCAATTCACACATTAAATCCAGTCATAGCCAGGCTAGACTTTTCCAGTCAGGTGTTAAATTTAAATTAAAAATGCATACTACCGGTTAGTGATCAGTGTTGCCTGGAAATGTCCAGCTATTGTACCAGAAGCTCAAAACTATCGTATTTGGAAGACAATTATCGTACACGAGTCAAACGCACAAAATACAGAATAGAGACTTAGATAAAATAATAAACAGAGGTAAATAAAGTAAAAGAAAAAAAATCCATAACTAAAAAAAGACTGATAGAGCAGGTTGGACTGAAACCCATCTATATGAGGGAACTGCTGAGAAATGTAAAAACAAGCTGCATCCACTTCATCACTGCTGAGCCAAGTTTGTGGGTGCATGATGCTTAACATTTGTCCTTCTTTGATCACTACTTCTTTCACCATTTTTTTGGCTTGGATTACTTCCTCCGGTGAGTGATGTCTCCAAAGTGGTCCATAGGACTTTTGCCTTTGTGCTTTTAGCGGTTTCCTCCCTTTCTGTGGGATAAACACCATTAAAAAAAAACATTTATTTGAATGTGAATTAGTTGACTTGAATTGGCATTTCCAACTCCCCTTCCTCTTTGAAGAGACAACACTGTCTTGTCAGTGCATGTAACTAGTTTAGGGCTGTTGATGAGATCAGTTAAATTATCATTGCATAAATCTGTTTATCTTAGTATTAGTAACATTGCACAACAAAGGATATTCATATTTTTACAATTTTCTTATGTATATTGTTGGCATAACTTTTCATTGTCAAACTACTGTGATTGCAGGTGCACAATACAAAAGACAGTACAGTCAAGTTTACCTTAAAAGCATCTTTGTCTTGGCTCTCTGTCTTTGGTTCCTGTGCTGACACTGATGGTGTTTGTCTGTCAGTAGAAGTGTGCTGGTTGTCCAGTGAGCTGCTTTATTCTGTCCAGTGAGCTGCTTTATTCTGTCCACCTGCTTTATTGTGGGAAAGACATTAGAAACTGGAAATGTCATTGAAGAATGTGGTATAGCGTATCCTAAAGGCTCGTGCAATCAAATTGTTTCATTATGTCTCAGACCAAAATGTACAGTTTTGACATTAAGGTGTAAGTGTACACTATAGACAGTACAGTCAAGTTCACCTCTAAAGCATCTTTGTCTTGGCTCTGTCTTTGGTTCCTGTGCTGACACTGATGGTGTTTGTCTGTCAGTGGGAGGTGTGCTGGTTGTCTCCCGAGCTAGACACCTTCTTTATTTTGGGAAAGACATAACTAGAAATGTCTTTGAAGAAAGTGGTGTTACTGAAGTATCTAAATGTGCTTCATGTTACCACTGTTATTTTTTAATAACGGAATGGCTTGTGTCATGGTTCTGCCCCATCTTGTCTTGCTTTTCTTGATCTTGTGGCAGAACCTCTTGTTTTATGTGGAGAGAGACAGTTTTGGCCTTCCATATACTCCCTCTCTCCGGTGTGGCGTCTCTGTTCCCGCCCTTTCGTCTCGTTATTGCTTGTTAATTAGTTCATGTCCCGCACCTGTTCCTTCTTGAGTTCGTCCCCTTTATATACATAGTCCTCATGTTTCATTGTGCTGTGCTGGTCCATTGTTGTGTCCTGTTTTGTGGCATGTGGGTGAGTTACTGTTAGTCTAGTTTATTGTCAAGCGTTAGTATTAGTAGTCTAGTTAGTCCATGTTCATGTTTCCATGTTTTGTTACGTTACACCCCACACCCCGTGGGTGTTTTTTTGGTATGTTTATATTATTAAAGTCTTGTTTAACCCCTTACGTCTCTGTCTGCACTTGGGTCCTCTGTCTCTCACCTCACCCGAGAATCGTGACAGGGTTGTTGATGGAGGTAACATAGACTCCTCTCCTACTTTGCTTTCGCTGCCTCCACTTCTCCTTCAGGATACGGTGCTCCTACAAAATGAAATATATAGTAGGAGTTCTTATATATTTAAACGTTTATTTGTATGGTAGTGACATTCTTCAACATTTGAACATATTTCTTGATATATATATATATATATGACTGAAATGTAGACTTTTATTTAAGCTAAAATACCAAAATGTGTGTGTTATGTCTGTTTAGTCTGTTCATGTATAGCTTTCTTTTGGGCATTTGGATGACCTCATCAAATATCACAATTATCTTTTGTGATATGTTCTTTGCACATTTGCCATGTTGGTCTGATGGTGGCGTTGAAGAAAAGTTAATGGATTTACCAAAGATATAGTTAGTTTTATGAGAGGTTTGGAATTTCTGGCCAAATTTCATTGTATTGAGCCACTAAGATTTATTTTCTGCATTGCGCAAAGGGGGCAGTAAGACCGGGCAGGGCAGGGATGAAAATGCATCCTTGGACTTCTCCTACCAGAAGAGCAATTTCTCATGTGTCTGTGATTTGTAAAATATTAACTTTTTTTGACACGACACTTACCAAGATATAAGTACAACATAAGTCACTCTTAAAATGAATGTGTTAATTGTAGCACATTGTTTTATTTATTTTACACATTGTATGTTAGTTTCAACACACATCGTGTTGATTTCTAACACACGGTGTGTTGAAAGTAATACAATATGTGTTTCCTTAACACAAAATCTTTTAGAATAAAAGTTTTTAGAGGGTGTAGACTGTTTTACTTTTCTTTTAGTGATGCGCTCTGCATCATTAAATTCCCTTAGAAGTGCAGTGTGGGTGTCTTTGTAGATCATTATGAAGTCATCAAGTCGGTTCAGTCGTCTTCCTCTAAAGCGAGTTTTTGCTGTAGCTGTCATCATCATTCTACTCGCCGACGGTTGTTACTGAACTTTGATGCCAAATGGTTTATGGAGCACCATCCTGTGTGCTCCTTTCATCTTAAATCATCATGACATCATGAATCGAGCTTTGCAGGATGTGATGCAAAGACCAGCACTATCTGGGTCACACATGGCCCGTTTAATATGCCATATATTATATTATATATCTATATATTCCTCCCTTGACAGGAAGGAAATGTGCATCATTATTAGAACTGGTGGGAAATGTGTTTTGTTTTCCATAATGCATTCTGTGACACAACTTGTTGTCCTTGACACAATACTGAGCTTTATTTCCTCGGAAACCTGCTCTGTTAAGTTTCATTTGTTATGAAGGTCTTTCAGCGCTCATGGTGAGAAAGAGAAACTTTCAGCTCACTTTTCATGAGCTGAAGGCTTGTTGACAAGGCGCCTGGTTTGTGGGCGCAGCAGCGTATGGCCTTGCTGGAGAGAGAAGCGAAGCGTCGGCCCTTTGACTAGTAAAAACACATCAGTGAAGAGATCAAATAAAAGGTTTTTGATTAGAACTATTTTTGTTTAATTGAATATAGTCTTTTCCATTGTAAAATCTGCCTTCCTTCATCTGCTATCACAGTCTTGATGTTCTGGGACTGGATGATTGCAGGACACTCCTCGGGAATAGGCTTTTTACGCAGATCCTTCAGCGTTTTAACTCCACATATGTTCATGATGGTTTTTAGAAAGTGAAACCTGTTAAAGAGAGTATCCGTTTATACCTAGGACTACATCTGCATTAAAAAAACACTAATAATGAGAATAACTGAACTATTACTGCAACTCATAATAAAAGCTAACTTGGATACACGAACACAAAAGATTTGTGGTTACAAATTGTGTGATTTTGACTCAATGGAATTGTTTTTAAACGTAAAATTATTACAGCATTATATTAATAAAACTTAATGATAATCTTAATACTAATATTTATATTAATAACAAGGTTTATTTATATATTTTTTTCAAACAGTGTTGAAGGAGTTCCATCTATTCTCTTAAATTTTAAGTTTTGTAATGAAATTGCGCATTTTTGCACAGTCTACAAAACTAATTTCAGACATTTGAGCATATACCTTTAGATTTGTAAGATCAAAAATTACCAAAATTACCCTTTAATTTTGAATGGTAGTGTATGTATAACTAAAACATAATCAGTTACATGTTTTTACACAGAGACACTGGCTTTGTGTGTTCAATCTAATCACACTGCTTTGCTTTGTGTATGCCTGAGCATTTTTTTACTTTTTCCAGCAGTAGATGATAACAGGGAATACGTCCATCAGCTGGATAGAACAGCGTGCGATCAACCTGTTCTGAAAATGTGAGCACAAAAACATTTTCAAAGAATTTTAGATGTTAAATAACACTTACGTTTTTGTACAGTACTAGTTTTACAAATAATTCAATACAAATTGGGAATATGTCAGGAGTATTTTTGGTGTGGTTTAAAGGTAGTGTGGCTTCCTAAGACTAAACACTATGTCTGTATCAAAGCACTGATATGCTTGTTTGAATGCTCAGATGTGTCAACTTCTCAACCAATAGTGTGAGTTTGGGGGCAGAACTATCTGTTTGAAGGTAAATGAGTGTTTGAGAACAATCTGTGTCCACGTGTTTCTTAAAATAATGACTGTTGCACTAGATGTTGTACCCTGAGCTTTGGTGACGTGTTGCAGTGCAGAAAAATGTTGATGATCGACTTCTGGCAAATCATGGCATTCGGTCTCACTGTACATTCCCTTTGATGCCATTTTATCACCTGCATCAGCCAAACGCCTGAACCTATAAACTCAGAAAACATCACATTTGAAAAGACAACAAGCTGCTTGAAACCCAGACGAAGGGTCTTTACATTCATAGAAACAAATATTGCAACTCAAGGTCAAACATAATGCACTCAATTTACTCACTCTCCTGTAAAAACATGTATGGATTTCTCTTTTCTGCAGAACATAAAAGAAGTTATTTAAGAAAATGTTGGTAACCGAACAACATGGGCCCCATTGATTTCCATTGTAGACACAAAATCACTGGGACATTTCAAAATCTCAAAATATCTACTTTTGTGTTCCACAGAGAAATGAGTCACATGCAGGTTTTGAATGACATGAGGGTGAAGATAAGATGGCAGAATTTCTATTTTTGGGTGAACTGCTGTATATGTTTAAGTATAGTGCGCCCTCTGCTGGACAATTTATAACTTTTCGCACTCCAGACAGAAGGAAAAGTCATTGGGGTAAGAAGTTCACAATAATGGTTTTGTTGATAATGCTCCGAATCCTGGGTTTAAATGATTCTCCATCATCAGTAGAATCCAAAGTATGCTGTGGCCTGGATTTCACTTTACAGGCTGAAAAAACATGGGAGGTTACAGTGTTAGCGTACAGAACAGATCTGAATTCATTTTCTAAATGAATGAAGAAATAAAATGAGTTTATTAATAAGCCGGAATCTGCAAAACAGAAGCAGGATTGGCTCGTGAAATACAGGCAGCAATTTTAATCTAAAGAAATATTTGACCAGTTCTCAGGTTCACATCTGATGAGGTAAGCAAATGTTTCCTGATACTGTCTGAACCTGTTGGTTATTCAAGACACATGTTTTACAAACATAATGGCATGCAATGGTTTGTTATCTCTATTTTTTAGACAATTAAATAGAGAGCAATTAGATTCTCTAAGATTTTACCAGAACTACAATCGCCTTTGTAAAACACGTGAGCTCAGCTATCCACAACTTTTACAGCTCTATACTCTTTCTGTACTGTATATCAACATTTGACTCATTTTTGGTTTCTATTTTTAGTTCTTCAGGAGAAAAATCAGAGACAACATTTTTAAAGGGATAGTACACTCGAAATCCAAACCTGTATGACTTTCTTTTTTCTGCAGAACGCAAAAGAATATATTTCGAATAACGTCGGTAACCAAATAACCCATTGACTTCCATTGTATGGACACAAAACACTGAAACATTTCTCAAAATATCTTCTTGTGTGTTCTACATATAAAGAGTACTGGTTTTAATTACATGAGGGTTAATAAATAATAACATAATTTTTAGTTGTAGTAGTTTGTCAGAATACCACGTGACTTCCAGGGACTTGGCCACCAGATGCTGGACAGTGAAAATGACCTCTGGAGTGACCACGTCCATCTGCCACACACTGTTGATGACATCAGCGTTTCACTGCAGGGTGTCCACTGCAAAGAAACCAAGTATTTTTTGTGTGTTTTTAGAGCATGCAAAACAATCTCAGGGAAACAGATTTAAAAAATGAAACTTCTATCACTTGCTGTTCCGGACCTTTACGTTCTCTGCTCTGTTCTGTTCTGTTCTCATCTCTTGTGTTTAAATGCTATTAGATGGTTTTAATGACACCAAAACGCCCTTAGTTCTTCGGTGTCATGTGAGCAAGTTGAAAATAACTCGACAACAAATTATATTTAAGAGCATCAATGAGGAGAAGATTATTGACTTAATCTCCTTCTTCTCAGTTTTCCTCTGGAGCAAACCCACAGGTTTAGATACAGGGATGCCTGTTTTTGAAGCATACAGGTGTGGAATGACATAAGTGTGCATATATAACAACAGAAAACTATTCCTGTAAGTTATAGACTTGTCAAAGTGATAATGAATAATAATAGTCACCGTATACTGCTTTAATACCTAAGGAAGATGTGGATTTGGACACATTAGCCACTTGTTCTCTGAAGGCAGGAACAGAGGGGTTTGTCCAAACACCTGAAATGAAGTCTCATGAAGCTCCAGGATAATGAATTGAGAAGAAAGATAGGAGTTTAACTTACCTGAAGAAATCTACAAAAATGTCGTCTTTTAGGAGAACCTCGAGTTCCATTTGACTGCTCTGCAAACAGATGATGATGATTTAAGTAGTACTTAATCTTACTGGTAATTTTAGTCATTTCGCATAGTCATTACAAATTATTACTTGTAAGAATAATACTGTTACTAGCAGAGGTGGGTAGTAACGCGTTACATTTACTTGAGTAACATTTTGGAAAATATGTAGGCCTACTTTTTAAGTTAAATTTAAAGTGTGTACTTTTACTCTTAATTGAGTAAATTTCTAATAGAAAATCTGTACTTTTACTTCGTTACATAACTTACATTGCGTGACGTTCCTTCGTTCCTTCATTTTAAAATATGCTTTTTAAAACGCGTTGTTTATTTCAAGGTTGTCGTCTCTTTTTACGAGCATTCCCGAGTGATCGATTCTTTTGAGTCGATTCTTTTGAAAGCATTAATTGAAGAATGGACAAAACCATTTGAATAGGCTAATGAATCAGTTCAAATGATTTGTTCAGTTCGCAGCACGATCTGAATCATCTGAAGCAGGATTACTCACTCCTCGTAGCGCGAAACTTAAGAACACGCAGAACACAAAGAGCGTTGGAGGAAGTGGATATTAATCTATATCTATACAATCAAAACTGCAAATGTGTCATATTGTTTGCCAGCAATGATAAATGCCCGCCATTTGCGCGCACCCGCGCGACCTGTTCGTCAGACACCGCAACATGCGCGTTACCTGTCAGACACAGAGACGTGGGCTTGCAGAAATATACATTTGAAGAACAGAAGCAAGAAAACGTGTTGATGGGCGTGTGGTTCACTGTTTACTGTTTGTTTACAAGTAAGAGCGTTTCACAACACACAAGTGACACAACACGAGAAAACATGAGCTTTGTTCAAAAATGT